>NW_020664464.1:4377512-4473600 GCF_002925995.2 Terrapene triunguis
CGCTTTTTTTTTTTTTTTTTGGCTGCTTGGGGCGGCCAAAACCCTGGAGCCGGCCCTGCTGTTTACAGTTACATTTCAAGATCTATCAGTTAGCCAGTTTTTAATTGAGCCCAACACATTTCACCTAGCCTATCTATGTGCTGACATCACATTCATTCTTATATGTGGGGGCAGAAAGGAAGTGGTATTTAACATAAACCTATTCTCAATAGTTGGTGTAAGGCAGCTTACATTGACCTAATGGTGTAAGTGTCTACACTAAAATGCAGCTCCCACTGATGTAACTCGCCCACAACACTGTGAGAGGCGTAGTGCTTAAGTCCATGTAGTTAGAGCGATGCAGTGTTAATGTAGACTCTGTGTTGCTTACATTGACTGCCGCTGCCTTTCTGAAGGTGTCCCACAATGCCCCGCACTGACTGTTAAATTGGTGCAAGCGCTCCAGGTGAGGATGAATACCGCCGGTACAAGGAGCATAGTGTGGACATGCAAAAGCAGCTTAATTACTGTGGTGGCTGTAAGTCGATGTAACTTAGGCTAGGTCTACACTACAGCGGGGTTCCGACCTAAGATACGCAACTTCAGCTACGTGAATACCGTAGCTGAAGTTGCGTATTTTAGGTCGGCTTACCTGGCGGTGAGGACGGGGGAAAGTCGACCGCTGCCGCCGACTCCGCTGCCGCCTCTTGCCGAGGTGGATTTCCGGAGTCGACGGCAGAGCGATCAGGGATCGATTTTACCGCGTCCTCACCAGACGCGGTAAGTCGATCCCCGATAGACCGATTGCTACCCGTCGGATCGGCGGGTAGTGAAGACATACCCTTAGTGTCGTGTAAACGTGCCTTTACGGTGCTAATGTTCAAATATTGCCTTATAATATGTGATACAGACGTTTTAAGTGAAATAAAGCAACTTATAAGCATTACATACATTTTAAATACTAAAACATTCTTATAATTCTAATACCTGTATTAACAATCCTAACACACTGGTATGTCAGACGGATTCTAGTGATATATTTGTCAGTACCTAACTGAAACATGGGGATCTTGGCATGAGCTGGTACCTGGTCTGCCAGCATCACACATAGAATCAGACTTCATTATTATTTACAGTGGCAGTGATTTTTCTTTTTCTTTCCTTCCTATGGTTAACCTGTATTGTAGTTTTTAATCAATGAAACAGGACAATTTTATCTCTGGTGTAACTACTTGTAGCCAGTGGAGATATGACAGAGGTGAATTTTTCCCATTCTGTATAAACCCAACTGCAGCTTGAGTTAAATAATTACAACAGTAACAGCAAGAAGATCCCATACTCAGATGTCTGGGGCTATCTCCATTAGAAAATAAATAAACATATAAAGATATTTCGCTGATGACTGAGATAAGTTTTAGTATAACTTAATCAACATTAAGAACTTATTTATAAAGTAAACACAATACTGATGCTGAGATGCCTGTCTGCAGTCTCTGCAAATGGTTCCTGTCTCTGTATGTAAGCATCCAGAGAAGGAAAGCGTTGCATGGTAGCAGAAAGTGTGGCCCTGCAGTTTCCTGTTGAAGCTTAACTTTTTAAAGCAACAGCCATCCTCAGCTCCATGGTCATGGAGTATGTAACACAGGGTGGGTCTTGGTCGTCCGAGGTTACTGCATTAGTCCTTTGGTTCAAACACCAGAGGCTCATGCTTCTATGTTGTTGGTCCCTGATTCAGTCCTTGTGTATGACCCATTAGAGGTGCCTAAGGGCATCCCTAGGCTTCAGAGCCCAAGTTCCAGTCCCAGCCACAATGCCCACACAGCTGTTTTTAGCTTTTGTTCATATTAAAATAAACAGTGCCATGGTTAGGGCCTGTGGAAGAGGAGTTGGGGTTGGCTCAATGTCATTCATGTATGTATCAGAGCTGGAGAATAGGTGATAGTTATCTTGAGCTGCATTACCACAATGTACCGCTGCTTGTAGATAGTTGCTATGTGTAGTTAATAAAGTAGATGATAAGTACTTAATGTAATACAATGGTTGGCTGTTCCCAATTTGAGTAATTGCAGATTTTGTTTATAACATTATCTAAATAGAGTTATTGCGGGGGCACAAGAGTGCAATGGCCAGGGACTGGCTTAGACTGTGCTGCCAAACCTCAGTTGCAAGGTACCTCCGCCCTTCCCCCCCCCCCCCCGAGTCTAGCTTCGTCATAATGGTGTGCCACACATGAATGCGCCTAAGAGACTGTTTTTTCCCCCTGCAGCCCAATGCACCTGACATGGGTCAGGGTTCTGAAAGGCTAATATCTGACACAGGACTCTTAGAGGTCAGTATTTACTAACGCCTGCGGTTCTTCCCGTGAGGTTGAAATAGTCATGCGGTGTTTGCTGCTCGTGTTCCAGTGTCATGAGGAATGGAACATTAACCACTTTGTCCTGTGTGAGGGCTCGGGTGATAATCTGAAGCTCCTGGGGAAGCAGGATATCTCCCCCTTCATAATGACCCTGGGTGTGGCACCTCACAGGATCCCCTGCTCCATCCACTAGTTCCCTTGATTCTGCCCTAGTGCACATGACAGTTCAGAACACATTCTCTATTAACCACACCTCCATCTCTGCATGGTCTCCTCAGCTAGCAGAGCAATTTGAAGCTGGTATGATGGTAGGGATTGGGTATGGGGAGGAAGGTGGTCTTGGGTCTTATAAAGTGCTTTTCTAGAGGCTCCAGATTTGCTTGAAGCAGCCGCAGCTACAGGTATGTTTTTTAGATTTTAAGTGACAGGTTGAAAGACGTTTAAAGAATATCCCCAATGGAGCAACAATAAATAGAACAATGAAACATTCACTCAGTCACAACTGGAAAAACAAGCAAAGAAAAAAGTCTGAGCAAGAGGCATCTTTAGTTTGTTTATTTATCAGTCCATCCAGACAACTTCCATCAGTGTGAGGAAATATCAGTGCAGGTCCTTCATCTGTAATGAACACAAGGAATTGTGCTTGACAGAAGTGGGGTTTGGGGAAAGGCTCCATGAAGCCTCCCCTATCTGTGTACCCATAAAGCGCCAGGCACATTCTGGGCTATGTTGGTAAGTCTTCTGGTTCAGCAGTGCAGAATGGAGAAAAATTATTCTGGGAATCTCCTGACAATTTACTCTGAGTTCCCTCTTTCACTGTTGCCACAAGATGGGGTGTGTGCGTGCGCGCGCATGCACAGATGCAAGCGGCCCCTCTGTAGAACTTGAGTACTGCTTCCTCCCTGTTTTCCGTTTATTGTTCATAGAGTGCTGCTTATCCATAATGCTTTGTTTCACTGCTGGAAGTGTGACGAGGAGGAACAGACCTATCTGACTGAGACAGAGCATCTGTATGCTACCGAGTAGCAGTATTACAAAAGTGACCTGTTTCTAAGCAGCCTCTGTCTGCTTTAGACCATTGTTACCTTTTACCCTGCACCGGACTGTCCTGGCTAAATTTTGGTGTCAGATCTAGCTGCCAAAGACTTGTAAGTCTTAACTACTGTTGAATCTCCTATTTCAGCAATGGTCACAGGCTATTATGAGATAGAAAACACTCACTTTAAGTAGCTAGGCCAACAAATTAAGACACTAAAAATGAGTTCTGGAGCAGTGAGATTTGTATCTTGGTTACAGGGCTAGGCTGTTTATTTAACAGGTTGGCCAGTGTACAGTGAACAAAGGATGAGAATCTCAATCCAGTTATATCATTGGTGATGTTGGCCTGAAGGCAGAAAACAACACTGAAGAGAGTTCTGAATTCTATTAACCTGTACTTTCTGCTTTATGTGTACAGAGCAGTTCAGTATACACATAAGCATACTAGCTTACTGCTCAAGTTAGACTGCATCCCTGAGCAGTAAGATTCATGGTGATATAGTCCTAGAACACTTTTTCACATATGGAGTTGGAACTGAAGAGCCCAAGAATTTTGGGAAAGAGGAACAGGAAAAGGATTCATTGTGTATGGAAGAGTGATACAAGTGCCTTTGAGAGGGACAACAAGCGCAGTGGGAGCCTAATGATAGAAGCCCTGTCAGACTTTCCTGACAGCAGGTTTCTATCTGCCAAAGAAAAATAAAGACTTGCTTCAAGAGTAATGCAGCAAAGTATTGATATCTCCTGTTTGCTGTTGAGCCTGGTAAGAAAGAGCTTGCAGTGGTTTAATGAGCATTTTTTGAGGGAAATATTAAGGTGTTGGTGTTGTGTCCAATTAAGCTTTATATACCTTTATAAAGAGAAGACCTTTATTTTGGGGTACATTTGATCTGTCAACCTCCAAAGAAAGAAGATTAAAGCTGTGAAGATGAAGAATTGGATTCAGATGCTTTTGAGGGTTAAGTCTTTTGGGGATTTAATATTTATAGCATGCTTGTTACAGAAACACAGCTATTTATTTTCTCTGCCACATTGCTTGGGAGAGCAATAAAATGTCATTGGTAGGAATGACAAAGTTTACCTTGTTTTATTCTATTCTTTTTGTATGAAACAGCTCCTGTAACTCACACTAGGATGTTTAAAGATATTTTTCTATCCTGCTTGTCTCAAGTTAGACTTCTCCACCTTTTCTTGTGGGGAACTTGTTGTCTGTATCTTGTCTTTATTTCTACATTAAGAGGTGGCTACCATTTTTTTTTTTTTATTGGAAGAATCAGTTGCATTATTATAGTTTTTTTTTTTTTTTGTATTAAGATACTATATGGACACAATGGATGCCTCAGTTCCATCTTTCTCACCATTGTTTGAAATAAGCACAATTTTTACATAATAAGACTATCAGAATCTGATGATCTGTGTAATGTCTAATTCACTCATAATTGTTAGTGTACTGATCTAGCTGGTATGGCACTCGACTGGGACTCAGGAAATCTGGATTCAGTTTCTGGTTCAGCTACAGACTTCATTGGTGATAGTGGGAAACTAACTTAATCTATGCTGTGCCTTAATATATGGAGATCTCCTATCTCCTAGAACTGGAAGGAACCCCGGAAGGTCATTGAGTCCAGCCTGCTGCCTTCACTAGCAGGACCAAGTACTGATTTTGCACCAAATCCCTAAGTGGCACCCTCAAGGATTGAACTCACAACCCTGGGTTTAGCAGGCCAATGTTTAGTTCCCATCTGTAAAATGGGGTCTATACTTCCATATCTCACAAGGGTGTTGTGAGGATAAAATCCATTAATGATTGTGAGATGTTCAGATACTGCAATGATGAGGCCCATATAAGTACTTTGATAGATACCAAGAAGAGTGTCCTTCCCCAGTGAATGGAGGGTGAACAATGAATGTAATAAATAGATATCAGTGTGTGCTTCTGTGTGCACTATTGCAGATTTAGTCCCTATAATGGTCTCGGGCCTCTTCTGTGTTCGATCAATCAGTCTGAAGTGTTCAATAGTGCCTATCCCTGTAGTATCTAAATGCTGCACAGGGAATTTATATCCACCAAGCATTCTCCAGAGGGGACATACAGTGGAATCTGCTCTTGTCCACTCCCTCATTCCGGTTACCTTCTGTAATGGCTGGGAATTTATTAGGGAATATTTATTCTGTTGACAATATAATTAAAATAGAAAGAAGCTTGCTTAAGGTGCATTGCTCATTGGAAATGGACGTTCATTGTATAAGCAAAGATGGGGTGAAATCCTGGCTCTCTGGAAGTCAGTAATGTTACCTTCAACTTCAGGGGAGGCAGGATTTCACCCAGGAAAGAACCGAATATTTTGAGACTGGAGATCACATTGTGAAAGCTGGCAATCCTATGGGTAAATTCACATCGATGATGGTTTCCTAATGGCCACACAGAGTTACACTGGTGGATGTTGTCAGTCACATGGAGCATCTTACCAAATAGAGTCAGTCGAGCACAGAGCCCTGCTTCTGCCCCTCTGGACTGCACCTACATCCAGTATAAGGTCCTAACCCACAGATTACTTAGAGTGTAAGCTTTTTGTTATGTGTGTTTACACTACCTACCACATTGGGGCCCTGCTCTCTGATTGGGCTCTCTAGGTGCAACTGCTCTACACATATTATATAATGATATTGAAGTCAATGAAAGGACTCATTGATTTTAGTGATTATGGGATCAGGCTGTTGTGGGGTGAGATCCCGTTACTAAGCTAAGTTTAATGCTGTTCTAATTCTCCCATTCTGAAACGAATAGGGGATTTGTTTTTCTCTCTTTCAGAATAGACATTTCAGGTGAATTTTTAAAAAGTATCTACGTGACTTAGGAGCCTACATCCCATTTTGAAAAATGACTTAAGCATCCGAGAGCCTACATCCCATTAAAATCACTTCTGACTTTTCACTTTTGAAATGTTGCTTAGGCTGCTTCGTCATTTAGGCCCTTTTGACAATTTTATCCATTCTCAAGTAACTTGCTGTGCATTTTTACAGAAATCGAATTGCATGGGTCTATACAAATAACAATTCCAGCAGAAACATGCTTAGCACGGCTCCTACTAGCTTGGCTGGAAGGGGAGTTTGTTTTTAGCTCCTCTGATAGAGCTGCTGCTGCCTACTGGCCCCACAGGTAGCCATATAAATCTTGATTGTGGTAATTTGTAGGATGCACACAGAGCCAGTGGTTCAGCCATCAGATGGAGAACTTAGCCTTTTGTGTTAAATTGGCTCTATTGTTTAAGGCCTGGTTTGCAGAGCCAACACACTGACAGTCACCTCAGTTAATGTGCTGGTATTGTTAATAGATCGTTAGACTGGACTGCAATAGGCCATTATATAGATTTTTATCTGAGGGGAAAGGATTGTGGCTGTAAACCAGTACCCAGCAAGCCAGCCTTAGATTGTTGTTCTACTTGTCCCGCTGACATTGTGGAAGGAGGTGTTGCATGCTCGCTAAAAATCCCACCTGGCCTTGGTTAATCTCAAGTTTCTGGTCTGTTTTTCTGACTGTCCAAAGCAAATCAGGCCTGAAATAAATAATGTGGCTGCGGTTCCCCGCTCAGATGGCTAGAGGATATTGCTCCTGTTGCGAGGGGCATCCAGAAGCTGCTTTCTTGTGCTTCTCATGCTATTTTTTCACTGCTCCCCCAGTCAACTTCCCATATTCACGCTGTGTGTATCAATGCCGGGAGAACTGGGAGAGAATGAAAGAACTGGAGAATGGGGAGACTGCCAATGGGGAATAGGTCATGTGACGGTGGAGGGAGGGGAAGAGAAGGAAATGGGAACCCTTTATGAGGGTATGTGGTGGGGCGATGACTCACTTGTGCGGCGCCTCCTTCTGGTCATCCAGGGAATTAGCTCTTTTCCAGCTCCAGAGCGCCCTCTGTCAGCTGATGTCTCGCCTGGCGCTGGCCCCCGTGTCCCTCCCTGACCCCGGTGCCCTTTTCCCAGGGGTTCCATCCCCCGCAGTACCCCCTCTCTCTGGGTCTCCCCTCCAGGGGAACCCCCAACACCCTATCCCCCCCACCTTGCCTCAGCGGCTACTGCCAGTCTCCATTTAGCCCCTGCTCACTGGGGCAGATGGCAGTCTGTAAACACTCATCATCCGCAAGAGGGTTGGACCAGCTGCCTCTGCAGCCCTAGTACCCTTTTGTGGGCCCTTAACTCGGCCTGCAGCCTGGGGCTTTGCTGGGCTGGAGCTCCCCAGCTCCCTCTGCCCTTCCCCAGCACTGCTCCACCCTAGGTACCCTCCTCAGCTTCCCAGGCAGCAAGTCCTTCCTTCCCTCTTAAAAGGCGAGAGAGAGAGTGTTTCCAGCTTCTGGCCCACCGCCCTCTTATAAGGGCCAACTGGGCCCTGATTAAGCTGACCACAGCTGTGGCAGTTTTCCCAATCAGCCCAGCTTTCCCTGCTGCAGCGCTCTCTAGGGCTCCTTTATCCTCTTCAGGCAGGAGAATCTAGAATGTGTGAGGGAATGAAGCTAGGATCCAACAGTCAGAAAGAGCCATTGAGGATGAATATACTTATGGTAGGGGAAAGAAGAAAAAGGAAGATACTTGAGGGGTGAAAATCCATCCCAAAGGCTGAGACAACCCAGGGAGACGTTAAGGAAGGAGGGACCTACCATACAGGGAGACGTACTATATAGGGATGGAGGGAAGGAATGGAGAGACACCACAACAAATAGAGTGTGAGAGGACAGATCACTAAAGAGAAGGGGAGGAGGGTGAATCTCAGGTTAGGAGAAGGAAAGAGAAGAGGGAAATGTCCACAGAGATGCTCTGGGAAGAAGGTTGGGGATGATAAAATTGACCCCTTTATAAAGTGCTTTGAGATCTACTAATGAAAGAGATAAAACATGAGACCTACTGATAAGACTAGATATTATTATAAATGGAAGGGTTCTTTTAAGTGTCCAGATAGGTGCATGTACGCTCGTGTGCGGTGTTCTGGGAGTCCACACAGACCATTAACGGGTTCTGTCACTGCCTGCCCTGTAACTTTGTGGCCTTTGTGCTTTGCAGTTATGGCTCAATTCCCTGACACCAGTAGCTTGCCCACAAGTATCTGGTCTGACCCTGGTTCTCACCAGTCTACTTATTCCTCCTAGAGTGACACCAACAGTCTGCAGAAGAGAAGAGTGAAAGGGGATTTGATAGCAGCCTTCAACTACCTGAAGGGGGGTTCCAAAGAGGATGGAGCTAGACTGTTCTCAGTGGTGGCAGATGACAGAACAAGAAGCAATGTCTCAAGTTGCAGGGTGGGGGGAGGTCAAGGTTGGATACTACGAAAAACTTTTTCACTAGGACGTTGGTGAAGCAATGGAATGGGTTACCCAGGGAGGTGATGGAATTTCCATCCTTTGAGGTTTTTAAGGCCCGGCTTGACAAAGCCCTGGCTGGGATGATTTAGTTGGGTTTGGTCCTGCTTTGAGCAGGGGGTTAGACTAGATGACCTCCTGAGGTCTCTTCCAACCCTAATCTTCTATGATTCTATGAACAGCCCTTCCAATCCCAGGTCTCCCCAAATCCACCCTGCACAAGTTCTTAATTATCAGACACTCTGACTGTTCCCCTCTGGTTCATTACCCCAAAAGTCATGAAACCAGCCCCCCAGTTACCAGATCACTTTAGCATATGCACTCACACAATTTGTACACCAGAGACCTATTTGGCATAAAAATAAACAAAAAGTTATTTTCTAGAAAAATCACATATGCTGCAAGTTCTTTGACAGAGCTGCTTTCTTTCTTGCCCCATTAAGGGTAACTTTCCTGCGCCACTCTGCTGTCACTGGGGAGGAGTCCATTGCTGCACACAGGCGAGCTGCATAAGGGCCAGGGTGGAAGCCGTAGTCTTGGAGAAGACCCTTCCTTGATTCCCTGCTCACCCTCAGCAGTGAGATATTTTCCATAATGAACACAGCCTGTGGAAAATGTGGCGACAGGAATGATTATAAGGCTGCCCCTACAGTGCTGGCTCTCCCCGAGAGCCACATGCCCAGTATACAGTAGGGTCCAGGAACACTGATTTCCCCTGCCCCTGCAGTTACTCACAATTTTGGGGGTCTTGTGGCTCATGTGTGCTTGCCTGGGGTCAGCCAGTTAGTGACAGGTATGTGAATAGTGGCTGTGCTTTAAATCACTGAATCAATGGTCTCTGTGTTGCAAACAATATTGCTTCTGTAAAATGTTGCATTTTGGCTTCAAAGAGATGACCTTGGGACCTCAGCCTCCCTCTTTGTTATCACCAGCTGAATGGCTGCACAGAATTAGAAAGCGGCCACGAAGAACTAAGGAGGACTTTCTGTGTGATGTTATGATGCACTCCATGGCCGAAAAACAAGAATTGAAGGAGTGACGGGACAGCGAGAAGAGGGACCGAAAGGAGAACGCAGCACTCCAGAACGAAGCAATGGAGCAGCTCTTAAATGTTATCGTGAGCCAAGCGGACATGCTCCAGGCACTACTAGCACTGCAAACTGAGCAGTTCCGCACCCGCCCTCCCCTGCAGCTGCTGTTGCAAAACTCTTTCCCATGCACCCCCCCAAGACACCACCAACACACTCTTATCAACCTCCTGGCTCGAGTCTGTACCCGCTGCATTCCACTCCTGCCCCATCACAGTCCAGCCCTGTGGATTCCCACTGCACTTAACACCCATCCCTCTGCAGTTTAGCCCTGCTGAAGTACAGTACCCACTGCACTGTACTCCAAAGGAGAAGGTTGGATATGATATTAGGACATAGACAAATCTTTAACTATCCTGGGACCCCACCTCTTCCTGGGACCTTCCCTTCCCCCCATCCCCCTCAGTGCTGATCTGTTTTTTTGTTTGTCTCTCTCCTCCGGTTGTTGTTTTTTAATAAAAGAATTGTGTTGGTTTGAAAGCAATCTTTATTCCATTAATTGAAAGCAAACAGAGCTCTGCAAAGCAACAGACAATTTTCTTAAACCTTCTGAATGCATCATCTGCACCAATCACAATCACCTCCTAGCATTACAAGCACTGCACTCCCAAGCATAGCAACAAATATTAGTGGCTTTCAGCTTCAAATTGCTGCCTCAAGGCATCCCTGATCCTTACGCCCCTGTGCTGTGCCCTTCTAATAGCCCTGGTCTCTGGCTGTTCAAATTCAGCCTCCAGGCACTGAGCCTCAGTGGTCCAGCCCTGAGTGAAGCTTTCACCCTTCCCTTCACAAATATTATGGAGCATACAGCACGCGGCTATAAGCATAGGAATATTGTCATCGACCAGGTCCAGCTTCCCGTAGAGGCAGCGCCAGCGGGTCTTTAAATGGCCAAAAGCACACTCAACAGTCATTCTCCACTTGCTCAGCCTGTTGTTGAACTGCTCCTTGCTGCTGTCGAGGTTCCCCGTGTATGACTTCATAAGCCACAGCATTAAGGGGTAGGCGGGATCTCCCAGGATCACAATGGGCATTTCGACTTCCCCTGCGGTGATCTCTCTGGGAAGAAAGTCCCTGCTTGCAGCTTCCTGAACAGTAACTCTGCCAGTGTAGACATACCCCAAGTCTATAAAGCCTACTTTCAATATAAATGCATTGCTCCTTAAATATTACCCATATGTGATGGTTGCTCTACTCACTGCTGGACAATTCTGGGGATTAGCTCAGTTAAGGCCACTGCCACTTCCAGTGGTTACACCCCATCAGTTTGTCTTCTGCAGCCCCTCTCTCACTCTCAGGAGCCGCAACTGTGCTCTTCGTGCCTCGGTCCTCCGGCCAGGTCATTATTGTGGTTTCCCCTTCCAGGGGGAGTCCATCAAGGTTCCTGCTCTCCAGCAGTCTCAGGCAGGCTTCTCTTTCACTGCCTCATGGTGCCACTCCCGCAGTGGCTGCCAGGGGAACCCACCCTCTACTCCGGGTTCCAGCTCAGGGCCCTCTACACAGCAGCCAAGGTCCATTCCCTGAGCCGTTTCCATATCTCCTAGCCTTCCCCATTCCTCTGGGTTTGCCATGCTCCTCATTCCCTCCTCCCTGGAGAACTCTGCAGTCGTCCCCAAACATGCCTCCCTTCTCCTAGGGAAGCACTACAGCCTTTCCCCACCCTGCAAGCTCTTACACACGTACTCAGTTTTATGCACATGAGCAGAAAGTTAAACATTCACATAAGCATTTGAGGGATTGTGTCCTAAAGTGGCCAGATTTTCAGAGCTACTCCTATTCACTTGAGTGCTGAGTGGAGGCCAAAGATTCTGAGCCCCTAGGAAAATTAGATCACTTTCATTTGTCATCTTAGGAGTTCAGGGGTCTGAAAAGTATGGCCTCATTCTAACAACATCTGAATTCTGCCTCCGGCACATGAACAGTTATAGAAAAAGTGCTGCAAGAAACTGACCCAATGAGGTCTTGAGCCCTGGCACACAGACATGGGGGCAGAGCTCCAAAGCAGGGCGCTCAGGATTTGGAAATCTCTCTCTATACATACATTATAAATAAAGATCTCAGTCTGTTTGATTAGTTTTTTATTTTTAATTCCATGCTCTAATTTAAACAATTCTACAACAGAGAAATCAGGGGCTGCTCGTGTAATATTGTGAAGAACAAACGGGGAAGCGGGGCTTGAGGATTGGAGAAGGAAACGAGGACTGGGATGACAGCTTTCTCTTTAAGAGGCTGGATTCCCTCTCTTTGACGTCAGGGTTTCTGCACCAAAGACTGGCATCTGATAACCTGTTCGCTGGGTTAAAGAGGATCTGAGAGCAGCGAGCGAGCGAAATCCCGCTTTCAGCTGCAATCAGCCATCTGGTCCTCGAGTCGCTCCCATCCTCTTAGCAGCAGCAGCAGCAGCATTCCTGGGCCCGGGGCGCTTCCTTGCAGCATCCTACCATGTCTGTGGCCGGGCTGAAGAAGCAGTTCCACAAAGCCACCCAGGTACAGGAGCGGGCTTGGCGAGCCCAGTGTAGGAAGAGGTGGAATGTCTCGTGTGTCCCCGGGGCCCGCTCCCCCGGTGCGGGGAAGGAAGTTGGAGCAGAGGAGAGTGGGGAGGGGAGATGGGGGTGGGGGACACCAGGGGGACCCTGGAAGCTGGAGCTCTGGTGTGGAGCGCTGGGGGTGGGGGTGATGCAGTGCTCAGAGGCAATCCCTGGAGGGCGCAGCTCTCCGGGGTGGTCGGACCCAGTGATCATGGGGCGGGGGGTCCTTGGCTTGCTTTGCCTCAGGGAAGTTGTGGGGATCCTGGCTGGTGCCATTGCTTTGAAAGCGGACAGCTGCCGAGGGAAGGAGTCAGACCCCCCCACACACACACACCTCGCCTGACTTGTGCGCCCCCCTGCACCCCCAGCTGATCTGCAGTATCCAGTGCGCTGCGAGGAATTGGGGAGTACGGGGCTGCGGGGGCTGTGCGGTTGGTCCCCCGCCCCGGGGCCGGTGGATCTGGCGCTGCAGCAGGTACCGCGTCCCCGGGGAAGGAGGAGGCGCGCGCACAGGGGTCACTGGATCCCTGACTCCAGCCCTGCTTTGCAGCCGCAGCTGCATTATTTAGCAGGTAGAGCCCAGGCTCGGATGGCAGCCGCCTCTGGGGCCGGGTCCTGCGCTGCAGGCTCTTCTTTCTCGCTCCCGCCGCAGAGCGGCTTAGCAATTGAATTACTGTACTCCATGAGGCCCCACTCTGTCCCCCTTCTCCCCCAGGATGCGCTTTGGTGCATCTGCCACAACTGCTCCCTGGGCTGCTTGGGGTAAGATTTCATCGGTGAAAACTGCGCCTAGTTGTGTGGCCGCCTGTGAGATTATGTAAAGTCCTCCTCCTCCTGTGACCTTGTACTAGGAGCACTCTCTGAAATCTCCATCATATGAGCAGTTGTACAGTGTTCTGAACTGCCATGGTTAGCTTTCTCTCTCCCCCTCCTTTACCCTCCCAAAGGATTATCTGTGTTGGTTTCACTTGTTCCTTAGCGGCATAGCCCTACTCAGACCTCTGGCAGATTGATCTACAGTTAAACTAATTTAAGGACACGCTTGATCTTTGAATCCCAAAATAGGCTTTACACTAATTTAAGAATTAATTTTGTTGGATTTCAGATGTTACATACACGCGGGTTTAGAAATCTGGCCTTAGAATAGGGACTTATAACACGGTGCGTCCGACAAGCCTGGGTTTCATTTGGATTTCTTCTCATTGTTTTTGTAAATCACCAATAAACTGTAATATTCAGATTACAGCCAATATGTTGGCTGGTAATGTGGTGTATGGTAAGGAGAACCAGCTGTGTTACCCGCAAAAATCTAGGGCACCCGGCCTATACCCTACCAAGGGGGCAAGGCGTGACCCAGTCAATTTAGACACCCACACCCTTTCCCTTCCAAGGGCTCAGGGTGTAAAGCACCTATCCTTACCCATGGGGCTCAGGAAGAAACCTGGGGAATTTAACTACCCGCCCTTTCCCTCTGGGCTCAGGGCTTTCCGGGTCTGCAGAACATTTTCCCAGTGAAAGAGCCTTAAACAGCTGTGCTCTAAACATCTATTTATTAGCAACACAGAATACATATACCAAGCAAATCTCTTATGCTCACCACTCCCAATATACAGACAAATTTTACCCGATGGCCAGTCAGGATCCACTCATCTGGGGGTTCCCGGCGATGCCTCTGCACGTCACGGTCGTGCAGAGGGGTCAGAGTTCCAGTAGCTTGATGTTGAACTGCAGTCCGGAAATGGTTCCCAAAGAACATTGTTTTTCATTTACATCATATAGGTAAAATGAGCTACATCCTTTTAATTTACTAAACCTATCACATTATCCCACACTCCTAAATAACAGAAATTTAAACCAATTACACACCAGCACCTATGTGTCCTCCTTCCTGCCCAAGTTTTTACATGTTATCTTTCATGCCTAAATTGTAACTTAGTTGTGACCCTCTCTGTTTATGCAGATGATCAGCATAAAAACTCTGATTAGAGCTTATTTTATCACTTATTGAGTCTCTTTCTGTATCTGTCCCAATTTCCCAGCACCTGGGTGTCTCTACTTTACAACCTTGGTGGTTATAACTCTCGTTAGGGACATTCCTGAGGTGGGGTTGCTTTATCAGCAGCAAAACATTCCTTTTTTTCAATTTTAATGGTGAACTCCCTGAGTTTCACCCTTGGCTGATTTAATATGGAGGTGGGGGATTGATCAGGTCACAGGCCTACAGCTGCTGGAGGTGCTCTACGTTATTTTAGAGAGATCAGGATGGAAGTTTCACTTAAAATAGTACTTAAAATGCAATCTGTGGTCATAGTCTGATCTCATTTACAGTGGTGGAAATCCAGTATAGCTTCATTGAAGTCATGAAGTTACTCTGCTTTTACATTGCTGTGACTGACATTAATATTTGACTCTGTCTTCAATTCACCTATAAAATGGGTAAAAATATCAGATGTTACATATTAATCCATATTGTGGAGTGTCTTCAGGGAACAGCATAAGGCCATTGTAAATAGCCTCCAAAAGTAGGCTTGCAACATTCAGTATGGCATAAAACCTTTTGGGAACCTGTGCCTTCTCCTTTTCTCATCTCTTTTAGGTTTCTAGGAAAAGTGTGCCTGCTTTTTTGATCTAATGCAACAATTCCTTAACTCCATCCAGTAGAGGACTCACCCAAATTCTGGTTTTAATTGTGATTTCCTCCAACCTATAAATAAATAAAAGGCATTATGAATATAATGGTGTATATTGGGACCTTTATCGACAGCTGTGCGTAGAGCAAAACATTGCATCTTGTCATTCATGTCATACTGAGCTGCATCGTTTGTTAAATATCCTTCACATCAACCTGTCATGTTAATGACAGATGCACAGCAGTTACAATTAAGTTCCTGGGACAACCAACCATTATTTTCCCTCTATTTCCTCCAATACATATTAGAAGCCAAAAAAATCAACATCACTGCAGTGAAATCTAGTAAAGTAAAAATTCCAAAGTAAAACCCAAAGTAAAAATTCCAGTGCAGTACTAGCCAAATCTAAGGAGAGAGTATGTTGAAGCCAACTTTGCAATGGCAAAATTTACTCAGGTTCCTTTTTATAGTACACTAAAGAGAATCTTTTCATGAACAGTAGGAGTAAATAAGAAGCATTTCTGGCTGGAGCATGCTACATGGGTGCACATATACTGTGCTATCCTTCAGATGACATTCTCATACTATATCACTGATTCTGAGGATTCCTTTAAGCAGCAATACTGCCATTTATAAGTCAGAAGAGTTTGAACTAGCTGGAATCAAAATAGCAGTCTAATTCCAAATTTAGCAACCTGTCCACAGACCACCTAGGGATTTTGGAGGTCAATCCTGATTTATACAATTAATTCATACTCATGCCATGAAATGCTGGCATGAGTGAAAATTACTAATGAGTAAGAGTCACAGAATTGATCCCTTAATTTACTTGTTTTCACCCGGGCTGCTGATTGAGAAATCAAGGGCCCATCCCTGCCAACCCTACTCACATGAGAGGTCCCATTCATTAGGGTTTTCAGGATATGCGCCTATAGTTGCTATATGAATGAAGTCTATCAACTAAGAACAAACACCTTTTTAGTGGTTTTCACAGTTTGTAGGGAATTTACCTGGCAGATATACTTCCTATGGTAGCTTAATGGCAGATTCTACATCACTGGTCATTTGTAAATCAAGACTGGCTGTTTTTCTAAAAGATTTGCTCTAGTTCAAACTGGAATTATTTTGGGGAATTTTTATAGCCTTTGTTATACAAGAGCTCAGACTAAATGATCACAATCGTCCCTTCTGGCCTTGGACTCGATGAATACCAGCTCACAAGTGACCTGTTTTGTTGCAGTGTACTCCCAAACCATACAGGGAATGTATTAAAACTTTGGAACTTTTGATTTTGCTGTGTCCTCGAGTACTCTGTTTTTATACCTGTACTTTCCACTTTTTCACTGTTTTTTCTTGAATAGTTTGTTTTCTCTTGAAAACACAGGATTAGTTTCTAAATGTGTCAGGATGTTGCATGGACCAAATAATTTTATTTCCTAGATTTTAGCTAGGTCCTATTGTGGGAAACAGTATAGAATACATACAGGTGTCTGAATGTGCAAATTTTGCTTGAGAAATGAAATGTTTGAGATATTTACCAGCAAGATTACATTTCATTTGTTAATAGACCCCCAATTCTTGAAAACCTTTTTGTATACCATTAAGTTGTAAAGCAATTTTCTAGGCTTACTGTGTCCTTCAGTCCAGAGAAACAAACAGCATTTAATTGTTTTTGTATACTTCGACCTCTGAAGCTATTATACTCGTTCATAACATTATTGCCCTTTGTGTGTGTCTCTCTCTCTATCTCTCTCAAACACAAACACACACATACACAATTCCTGACTATAAGCACACTAATATTTCCCTATTACAAAATATAAAGCTTTTTGGCACTACTAAAAATCATGTTAACTTCATTTTCTTCCATACAAAGGAGTTTATTGTACCGACCATAATTTCAAAATCACATGAATTAAATTTCTGTGTTTATCCAATTTCAACATTTTGTTTTTCATTCCTACTTTACTTTGTAAAATGGAAAACAAACAACAAAAGTCTACAGAGTTTTACACACTGTGTATAAGGTATTTATTGGAATAAATTCCCTATATATTGAAGCCATTGCATCAAGAGCAGCAATAGTTAGTCAATGAAAAGTGGGGGCAAATTTAGCACTTGCTAGCAAGGAGCAGTGCACATTTTTTTTTCCATTCTGTGGAACAGTTTCTCTTCTAGCAACAGTTTTACTGCAGTGTAACTCTGTAGACTTCAGAGGAGTTACTCAAGATTTACACCTGTATAAATGAGGGTCTTCTTTCGTATGGCTTGCGTAGGTAGCAATGGTTACAAATGCATATCTAGATTTGATAGCCAACACATTGCCACGGCAGTGAACTGATGAATGTCCTTCAGACCCTCGGCAAAAGAGCGAAGGGGACACTCAGATATGATGTGCTCCATCATTTGTGCCTGGTAACCACAGTCACATACAGGTGTTTGCCTTTTTTTTCATTTAAAGAGGGTTTGTCCACATCTCCCATGAGATGTCCTGATGCGATGCAACCTGCATCAGTCTTTCTGACATAAATCAAAACCTTGTGGTTGCAAGACCACAACCTTCATGTGGCGCTCCTGTTAAGTGTTGGTGTTTTTTGTGCTTTGTGCAAATTCGCTAACATACCAATGTTGTCAACTGGCCACTGAACGTCGCATTACTGACCTTCCACTGAAAGTAGCAATGATATAAATGAGGGTGAGTCAGGCCCTCTGAGTGAATTTAATACAGAATTACAAAATATCTAGGCTTCTCAGTATGAAATTCATTAGCATTGTGCCCACACAGCACCTGAGGAACAAAGGTAACACCACTAAAATGTTAACTTAAGCTACCATGTATCTGCTGTGAATACAATTTGCAATTATACAGACTACTTCAAATATTTCCCCAGGAATATATAATGGGCAAATAAATGTCATAGCATCAGTACACACTAAAGGGTCTGTTCTCCCCTAGATGCACAAGCCCAGCTTCATTAATGTTGTTGGGAATTATGTTCATATCAAGGAGAGAATAGACACCTTGTGTCGGTTTAAGAAATACTAGAGTAAATTTGGTTTTTGGCTGGCATTGATTTAGATGTAGGCTTACTAGCATGTAAAAAATGGAGTTGCTTTAAAGTAACCACAGCTTTATCTTTCCATGGCAGCCTGTACTGCATAGTATGGAATAAATCTGGTGTCTCAAACACACTATCAAGCCTGAGTTTTTAGAAAAGTAATAATTCCATAGTGAAAAAAATTAACAAAAACACTGGCAGCTGAGTGCATCATTCCATCCCACCTGGGCACTAGTGATGAGGTTGAAGGGAGTCAATGAAAATGAGTGACATTTAAATGGACAGAATGAAGGGAGTCGCGTTACCCCATAAGGCCTGGGATTTGGCCTATTATTTTAAACTCAGCAATGTCCCTTTAAGAGAGAAATGTGTTTGTTTTTAATGTAGACATTGAAGCAGACTTGGTTATGTATTCTTGTGAAAAAATATGGTTATTACTGAAAAAACATTTGAAGAAAAATACTTGCACTTTGACTGTATCATACATGTTGCCACTTTGCCTGTAGCTCTCAGAAACTTGTTATGAAGCAGGCCTGTTGGATGGTAAGTACAATGTTTCTCCTTAAAAAAACAGCCTGTTAAAATGCTTGGTAACCATCTCAACTAAAAAACACTGGGTGTATAACAAAAATCAGTTGGCATACAAATTAGGCTCTGATTCTGCAATTGCATCTACTCAAGATGCACATAGCCCTGTAGACTTCAAAGAGATTCTGCGTGGGTTCAGTGATCTGTCTACACAGATCCAGTTGCAAGATTGGGTTCTTAGGAGTGGTGGGTGTAAAGACTGAAATAATGAATGTTGTTAGGTACTGCATGTAGTGAGTGTTCTGGAAGAGAGTCTGCTCCATGGCACTGATCCAGCAAAATACTTAAGTATATGCTGAACCTTAAGCACATGAGTAGTTCCCTTGAACTCTGATTAAAGTTCAGCTCATACTTCAAGGCTTGCTAGATCATGGCCCATCTGACCAAATAAAAGAAGAGATGCCAAGGTCAGAGTGTAATATTATTTCTTCTGATGGGGAAAGGAAATCCAAGGACCGAAGCTATACCCTTCACATATTCAAAGTGCTTTGCACACCTGAATAATTCTCAAAACACCACTGTGGGGTAGGTAAGGGATTTACTATATTGTTAGCCCTCTTTTACAGATGAGGGATCTGAGTTAGAGTTAGTTACCAACATTTCTCAATGTGGGTGCCTAAATCCATATTCAGGGACCTCAATAAAAGTGGCCTGATCCTATGAGATTCTAGTATCCAAATATCCCATTGACTCAAAGGGGAGCTGCGAGTGCTCAGCACTGTTAAAAATCAAGCTGCTTTTATTTAGGAGCCTAATTTTGGGCAACCAGGTTTAAAAATGGTGGCTCCATGACTTGTCTGAGGCTACCCTGGGGCTCAATAGCAAAGCCAGGATTAGAACCTGGTTCTCTTGATTCCATTCATCTGCTAACCTCTCTGTAACCCATACGGCCTCCTGAGTATTACATAATATAAGATATGAAGGGGAAAGGGCCTGATCCAACTCCCAGTGAAATCAACGGGAGCTGCATCTTGCCCAGAACTAGCATGTATCTTGTCCTCTTTCCTTGTGTACCCCTCCACCCAAAAAAATTATAAGAGAGTTTTTATATTTCCACAACTTGTGTGAGCCTGTACTGGAAGCTGCACAATGTAGTATTCTTTCCAATATGGCTGTTATTTTGTTTTGCTTATAACAAATCATGCCATCTTGAATAAAAGCTTCTTGATGATACCTGACATGCTAAAATTCTGACCAAGTTTCCTTGGTCTATTAAGGCATTTGCAATGTGATGCTTCACATCACATAGCGGTGGGATCTTCTACTATCATCCTAAGGCAAGTGCCAGAAGCATTGTCATTTAGGACATCTAAAATTAGACTGGACAGAGCTCTAGTAAATGTACAAAATTGGAAACAAACTCACATTGACTGGAGATGGATTAGGTGACCTAATAGGTCTTTTCCTTCTGTGATTTGTTATATGGTATAAAGTGGAAAAATTTGAGCTATACTTACTGTGACCAAGTATTTTGTGATAGGAAGATACTGAGTAAAAGTTGGAATACCTGTTTAGGAACTGACAGACCATATCAAAGGGCCACATGCTGAAATCTTTGCTCAGTTCTGATTTAGTTCTTATTCAGGCGCATCCCGTTGACAGAAGTGGGAATGTCTGTGTTAAGGAAGTCAAGATTCAGCCCCAAATTCTTTAGGTGGAAAATAATTGAACAGCTCTGTTTGTTAATATGCATTAGCTTAAAAGCTAGGGCTTACATTTTCAAAATTGACAAGTGATTTTGGGTGCCTCAGTTTTGGGGTACTAATGAAATTTGTGGATAATACAAAGTTGGGAGTTATTGTCAATATGGAGGAGGACTAGAATATCATAACAAGTAGTGCTGTCAAGCAATTAAAAAAATTAATCACGATTAAGCGCTCTGTTAAACAACAATAGAATACCATTTATTTTAAATATTTTTGGATGTTTACTACATTTTCAAATATATTAATTTCAATTACAACACAGAATACAAAGCTCACTTTATATTTATTTTTGATTACAAATATTTGACTGTAAAAAACAAAAAAATTGTATTTTTCAATTCACCTCATACAGGTATTGTAGTGCAATTTCTTTATCATAAAAGTTGAACTTACAAAGGTAGAATTATGTACAAAAATGCATTCAAAAATAAAACAATGTAAAACTTTAGAGTCTACAAGTCCACTCAGTACTACATTTTGGTCAGCCAGTCACCCAGACAAACAAGGTTGGTTGCAATTTGCATGAGATAATGCTGCCTGCTTCTTGTTTACAGTGTCACCAGAATGTGAGAACAGGCGTTCGCGTGGCACTGTTGTAGCTGGTGTTGCAAGATATTTACGTGCCCGATGCGCTAAAGATTCATATGTCCTTTCATGCTTCAACCACCATTTCAGGGGACATGCATCCATGCTGATGACGAGTTATGCTCGATAATGATACAAAGCAGGGTAGACCGATGCATGTTCATTTTCATCATCTAAGTCAGATGCCACCAGCAGAAGGTTGATTTTCTTTTTTGGTGGTTTGGGTTCTGTAGTTTCCGCATCAGAGTGTTGCTCTGTTAAGACTTCTAAAAGCATGCTCCACATCTCGTCCCTCTCAGATTTTGGATGGCACTTCAGATTCTTAAACCTCGGGTCGAGTGCTGTAGCTATTTTTAGAAATATCACATCGGTACCTTCTTTGCGTTTTATCAAATCTGCTGTGAAAGTGTTCTTAAAACGAACATGTGCTGGGTCATCACCCGAGACTGCTATAACATGAAATATATGCAGAATGTGCATAAAACAGAGCAGGAGACATACAATTCTCCCCCCAAAGGAGTACAGTCACAAATTTAATGGATGCATTATTTTTTTAATGAGCATCATCAGCCTGGAATCATGTCCTCTGGAATGGTGGCCGAAGCATGGAAGGGGCATACGAATGTTTAGCATATCTGGCATGTAAATATCTTGCAACGCTGGCTACAAAAGCGCCATGCAAACGCCTGTTCTCACTTTCAGGTGACATTGTAAATAAGAAGCAGGCAGCAGCATCTCCCTTAAATGTAAACAAACTTGTTTGTCTTAGCGATTGGCAGCATAAGAAGTCGTACTGAGTGGACTTGTAGGCACTAAAGTTTTACACTGTTTTGTTTTTAAATGCAGTTATTTAACCAAAAAAAAAAATAATAATCTGCATTTGTAAGTTACATGTTCATGATAAAGAGATTGCACTACAGTACTTGTATGAGGTGAATTGAAAAATACTATTTCTTTTATTTATCACTTTTACAGTGAATATATTTGTAATCAAAAATAATAATATAAAGTGAGCCTGTGCATTTTGTATTCTGTGTTGTAATTGAAATCAATATTGAAAATGTAGAAAAACATCCAAAAATATTTAATAAATTTCAATTGGTATTCTATTGTTATAAGTGTGATTAATTGCAATTAAAATTTTTAATCACAATTAATTTTTTGAGTTAATCATGTGAGTTAACTGCGATTAATTGACAGCCCTAATAACAAGATGATTTGGATGACCTTGAAAACTGGAGTAATAGAAATGGGATGAAATTTAATAGTGTGAAGTGCAAGGTCATGCACTTATGGACTAATAACAAGAATTTTTGGTATAAAGTGGGGATGTATTAGTTTGGCAGTCTTGGTTGATCACAGGACGACTATGAGCCAACAGTGTCGTGAAACCATGAAAAAGGCTAATGCAATCTGAAAATGCATCAGGCAAGGTATTTCCAGTAGAGATAGGGAAGTGTTATTACCGTCACACAAAGTAAGATCTCATCTGGATAATCAGAGGAATGGCGAACGGAAACTTAAGAGAGAAAACTTAAAGCTCCTGACTTGTTTATCATAACAAAATGAAGGCAGAGGGGAGATATGATTGATCTCTATAAATACATCAGAGGGATGAACACCAGGGAGGAAGAAGAGTTATTTAAGTTAAGGGCCAATATTGGCACAAGAACAAATGGATATAAACTGGCTATGAATACATTTAGGATTGAAATTAGGCAAACATTTCTAGCCATCGGAAGAGTGAAGTTCTGGAACAGCCTTCCACAGGGAGCAGTATGGGCAAAAAACCTAACTTGTTTGAAGACTGAGCTTGATAAATTTATGGAGGAGATGGTATGATGAGATTCCCTACAATGTCATATGGCCCATCTGCAACTGCTATTAGCAAATATCTCCAACAACTAGAGATGGGACAGTAGATGGGGAGGGCTCCGAGTTAGTACAGATAATTGTTTCCCAACTGTCTGGCAGTAGATCTTGCCCACATGCTCAGGGTCTAACTGATCACCATATTTGGGGTTGGAAGGAATTTTCCCCCAGGTCAGATTGACAGAAACTCTGGGGGATTTTCGTCGTCTTCTGCAATGTAGGGCATGGGTCCCTTGATGGTTTGAACTAGAGTAAACAATGCATTCTCTGAAACTTTAAGTCTTTAAATCAATTTTTGAGGACTTCAGTTACTAAACCAGAGGCTATGGTCCTTTTACAGGAGTGTGTGGGTGGGAGAGGTTCTGTGGCCTGCGATGTACATGAGGTCAGACTAGATGATCATGATGGTCCTGTCTGGCCTTAAAGTTTATGAGTCTATGAAAATGACACCAAGAGAACATTAAGGCCCTGATCCTGGAAGCTGTTCCATATCACTTGCCAAGATTATCTGGGTATATCTCACTTAATTATTTCCCTGCCATTGTGGGGGCCATGAGGGTATTGGTATATCTCAATCCCTCATATTTGCTACCTGTGGCACATAGTAGTCTAGTCTCCTGTGGGCTGTAAGATTTTGGTCATTAGGTTTAGTGTGTGGGTTGTGTTGGTGTCCTGGGATGTACGGGAGGTCAGACTAGATGATCGGGTATTGCCTTTTGGCCTTAAACTCTATAGTTCTCTGTGGGCAGAGCCCTGTGCTTACACAGTGCCCCATTGTAGACAAGGTCATGACCACCCCCTCACTATAATGTTCAGTTGTTGTCACTCTTAATCTAGTTACTGGGGCTCTGGTGATGCCCGGGGCAAGGCTGATTTCCTGTTCTGGGGTCTGGGTGGGATTTTTTTTCCATATGGCAAAACTGGTTAAACTGCTGCGTGAGTTTTTTCCTCTTCTCACTGGTGCCCAGAAGGTCCATTTTGGGGAGGTTAGGTTACAATTGTCACAACATTGGTGTGTTCCAGTGTGGTTAGTGGGTTAGCAAGTGTACAGTTGAAGGTCTGTAACCAAGTCAGCTGCTTGGGCCTAGGTCCTGGGCATGTCAATACATGGTAGTTGTTGCACCCATATCTTATCTCTCCAGCCTTCAGTGTGCAGGAGGGATGTGGATTGGGACTCTGATTTCCAGTCACAGAGCCTGGGGAGACCTGAGGCTATAGAGAAGGGGCATGATCTTCACACCATACTCACAACAACTGGGGCTGTTGAGATCTGCACTGGACAACCCTGCTGGGTAGTTTGGGGTGGATATCCAGTTAAGAAATAGTTTTAAATAGAGTTGCAGACTCTGCATTTATATTACGGAGTCTGTGTCTTATTGTTCCCATGTCCATTGTACTCTTCAGAATGGTTATGTCACTTGACTTCACCTTAAGCATGAACAAAGTCATCATTTTTTAAAATTAGGGCTGTCAAGTGATTAAAAAAAATTAATAGCAATTAATCATGCGATTAAAAAAAATAATCGTGATTAATCCTGCAATTAATTGCGCTGTTAAACAATAATAGAATATCATTTATTTAAATATTTTTGGATGTTTTCTACATTTTCAAATATATTGATTTCAATTACAAGTCAGAATACAAAATGTACAGTGCTCGCTTTATATTTATTTTTTATTACAAATATTTGCACTGTAAAAATCAAAAGAAATACTATTTTTAATTCACCTTGTACAAGTACTATAGTGCAATCACTTTATCATGAAAGTTGAAGTTACAAATGTAGAATTATGCACAAAAATAACTGCACAAAAACAAAACAATGTAAAACCTTAGAGCCTACAAGTCCACTCAGTCCTACTTCTTGTTCAGCCAATCGCTCAGACAACCAAGTTTGTTTACATTTGAAGGAGATAACCTGCCTGCTTCTTGTTCACAATGTCACCTGATATTGAGAACAGGTGTTCGCATGGCACTGTTGTAGCCAGCATCGCAAGATATTTACAGGCCAGATGTGCTAAAGAGTCATATGTCTCTTCATGCTTCAATACCATTCCAGACAAATTGCCTCTCAGAATTATCGTTTTGATCCAGGAATGAAAGTCATCACTGGCAGGAACAGCTCAACAATGTCTGAGGAAAGGATGAGTTCTACCAGAGGCAGGGAAATTCCTCCCATTCTGTCCACTTTGGCTTGAGTGCTGGATACAGTATTCCCATTTGCCATCATTCCCTTGTTTAGTTTTATTGATTTTTTTAAATGAAAGGGTAAAAAATTGACCTTACTCTAAGTTGCTTTTTACTTTGATATTGTGGAAGTCTTCTGTTGTTGTTTTTTTAACAATATGGGCCAAATTTCTAACTTTGCCTCCAAATCTGATTATACAAATTGCCACTGTGTGTGTAAAAAGGATAACTGTCTATCTTAGGCATTTCTAATGCACTCCTCACTGTAGTGTCTAGGCAGCAGTCTATCCAATTTGTGCATGCAATTGCCAGTTATATGCACAGAGCCAAAGACCTGATTGACACCCCTTTGCAAATTTTCCCCATTATCTATCCAGGCATAAAATAAAGGATGCAATGTTCAAAATATAGCCTGTGTCAGAGTCTTATTTTATATCTCATCTGTCATCAGGTCCTTCCAGAGTACTGCCTAGCAAGATGAAATAAAGCAGGACTGCTGCTCGTCAGTAGTGCACAAGTGTGTCTTTGAGAGATTTAACTCACCTCCCATCCCTGAGACTTGTATGTTAATAGTATTCATAAAAAGTGCTGAAGCACCATTAACCAATCCAGAGACTTTGCAGAGGTTACCGTCTGGAAGGTACTGTAGCTTGTCAAGGCTCCCAAATGGAAATATGACAGAGGTGCTGGAGTGGTCTTTCTCCTTTACTATGGGGAAGAAGGCAAAAGGATCTTGAAGATCAATAACAACAAACCAACAGCTTACTGACGGAGGTCCCCAGCATGGAAAGTCCACCAGGGAAGGAGGCAGTTGCAGTGGAAAACAGTTTGACAGGACATAGGGGTCCAGTGGACTCCTGAAGTAGCTGCAGTTGACTAGAAAGGGGATGGGACCAGAATGACTAGGAAGAACAATGATCCATCACAGCCCTAGCTATCCTCTCCTAGTGCAGCTCCTGTGGAACCCTCAACAGGAATAAAAGCTGCCTTCCCCTACTGAACCCTTCTAGAGCAACAAGCCTTTAATTTACACCTCCCTGTGCTATCTTCTGTGAATATGGCTCATCATTTTCTCTTTACCTTGCACTGCCTATTGGAGAATGGTGATGCTGGGCCCATCTTAAATGTGCAGAGACCAGCATAGGAAGGAAAACTGCACTAGTACCGAGTATTTTTATCATTCTCTTTGCCACAAACAGAATTACTTAACCTCACATTGCTTACCTAATCCTGTACTTAATCTTGGAACAGAAATAGTAGCTTTTTTTAAAAACCTGATGTTGTGGCAGATGTCTCAGAAACCTATCCAACATGCCACAAAACTGAAAGCACTTTAATATAGTTTCTCTGCAAAATGAATTACTCTGAACCAAAGGATGAAATTCTCACTCACTGTATTTTCCCCATCCGTTTCCATCAGGTTATATTTTAAAGAGAACTCACCCTTATTCGAGCAGCAATAGGATTTTATGTACTTTCTTCCTGAGATGAGTCATATCAGAAGATCTTTGCTGGTGAAGAAGATATGGCAATACACATACCAGTTACCTGCACTATTTTCAGCAAACCCTCTAGGTTTCAACTAGGATGGTGGTTTGATACTCCCATGATGAGGGACATATAAGTAGTTGGATAAATAGATAGATGGCCAATGGTGGTCGTTTTTACAAGTCACTGGTCTAAGCAGGCTGACAAGCTCCTTGTACTCCGTCCTCTGGAGCTAAGGATATTACTACAGTATTACCACTATGCACTAATTGGTTCACATCAAAGGATCTCTATCTCCAGTGGATGCCAGCATTCACACAGAGCTAAGATCAACATGCTGTGGCTTATTAGAGTAAAACTATGAAATGTTGGGGCCGGAGGGGCTGTATATTCATGTGTATGATTAGTATTCCTTAAAACAAATGAGAATGGCTTTAGCACTCAAAAAAAGGTATCATGGCAATCATCAAGGCAACTGAATCCTGCCAGAAGCTGGGAATGGACGACAAGAGGATGGATAATTCGATAATTTCCCTGTTCTGTTCATTCCCTCTCAAGCATCTGGCAACGGCCACTGTCGGAAGACAGGATACTAGGCTAGCTGGACCGTTGGTTTGATGCAGCATGGCTGTTCTTGTGTTCTTCACTGAGGCCTCAGTTGTGCCTTTAAAGCACAGCACTGCTTTTGGTGTAGTGCAGACCTGGCCCACCCAGAAAGAGCTCCAGATGCCACCTGGAGCTCTGTGGGACATGGACAATGGACCTGCTGCTACATGCTTTTATAGGGTGCAGCATAGTCTCCCCAACATGTGCTGATCCCACTCGGTTGGCCAGTGCAGAGAGATATAAAGGCCATGCCCCTGCTTCTTCCTCACACCTGTGAGGGTGCAGTTTGCCTCTGTGCTGTTTGAAAGGTGCTGCCGCTGAGCCCCTCCAGGCTCCTGGCCTGCATTTGTGCCTGGCTTTCTATGGGTGTCACAGGTGGTAGGGAGGTTAGGGTTTAGCTGCCTTCCCCAACTTCCCCCTCCATTGCATCCATATGAGGGTCAGGCATTATTGGCCCTGGAAAAGGTACAGCTGAGGAAGTAGCCCATGTAGCCTTTCTGGCACTGGCTTGTCTAGGTAACTTCTTCCTGTCCTGGAGCAACCACTCATAAGCGTGAAAGGCCTGTCTGCTGATACTGCTAACAATGCTGCCAACATGTAATAATTAGTTGGTGGGTTTGCGATGTGAATTTCTACCCACTAAGAAATGGACAGAGACCGCCAGTTTCACTGGCCACCGAACAGCCATCATTTGATGGGGGTAACTTACATTGGGTTTTTATTTTCTCTTTCACAATTTTCTTGAATTTGTAAGCACTCTGAAATTAAGCTATTATGCTGAGTGCTTTATGAGCAGATGTTTTAAAATAGAGTGAATTGTTTCCTTTATTCCCTTTTCTTCTCTGATGTCAGAAAAGCTATTTACACCAGACACTGTTAAAATGTTTTTACCCTCTTCTGCCCCTTTTTGATTTTAGTCTGTAATAGGATTGTTTAAATTCCAGTCGTTGTTACCAGCTTTAAATTAAAAAGTGGTTTAGCTTAGCACTTTGCTATACCTCATTCCAGCAATGCTTTGCCTTACTTTTGTACACTATTGAGCGCTATTATGTGTATATTATAGGAACCAGGGGACACTCCAGCTAATCACTATATTAAAAAAGGCTCAGGTGCCAGACATGACTTGCTTGCTCCTACTCCTGAAAAAATATATATTTGACACATGAAAGCAAACACATATGCCAACAGAGTTAAAATAAAATATTCCTCCAAGGATTTTTCCCTGAAAGGAATTCCCCCCCCCCAGGAATTGTCCTTCACATGCTCTTCTTTTATAACCTTTACTGAGCAGGACCTGATCCTTTTGATTAGCTGATACATCCAGACTTATGACTTAATGTTACTAAAGTATTGCTTTTCTAGCCCTTGTAATATAATTCATATCTCTCTGGGTGTTGGCTAATGTGACAGAGTATCCACCCTGCATAAGCCCTGAGCAGGTTAATATAGGCCAGAAAGGGTACAATTAACCTTATATGCTGAACCTGGAGGGAAGCCAGGTGTGATAAAGCCTAATTACAGCTGAAGCCCTGCTGGGAGAAGTGTTGGGTTAGGATTATAAAACAGAAAGTGTGAGCAAGAAGAGGTTGTAAAATGGAGGGGGTCTGTAGTTGCATCCTAGAGGGAAAGGGAGTTGCCAGGGACTAGCAGGTGATCAAGGGGAAGAATAAGCCCTAGGTTCTTTCCCTGGACTAGATAGTCTTACAAGAGGCCTAGAGAGGTGAAGTAGCCATGGGGAGCAGAAAAATCACCCCTGATAATCCCAGAGTCAGGCAAGGACCTAGACAGTGGGTTTAGGAAGGAGCTCAGGGAAACAGAAGCAGGGTCTGAGGCTGAGCAGATGTAGTTTTAGGGTTCCTGGGCTAGAACCCAGAGTAGCAGGTGGGCTCAGGTTCTCCTACCAGGCATTGGGAAAGTGGTACTGGACCTAAACTTGGAATGGAAGATTGTTTGAGTCAGTGTACAGAGAGCTTGTCTGGTGGGATTGTTACCTCTGAAGTGGTGGGGACTACACAGTGACCCGGTTAGTGGGCTGAGTCATGAAGGAGGGGCACCCCGAGTCATGGAGAGAGAGGCGCTACTGCATGAGCAACCAACAGAAGAAGGTGCTAGATGGGGTGAAAGCTAATTTTCAGACTCACTCATAAAGAGGTGCATCTGAGGTGAGTAGAACCCATTTACAGCCAAAATTCTCTTCCCTCCTAAACCAGTCTGGAGGCACCAAACACCAATAAGCAATTCATGAAATATAGGTGTCAAAAATAGCTTTGATTCTTCAGGTCAGTCACTTAGGGCTTGTCTATATGGAAAAGTTACACCATCATAACCTAGGGTATGTCTTCACTACCCGCTGGATCGGCGGGCAGTGATCGATCCAGCGGGGATCGATGTATCTAGTCTAGACGCGATAAATCGACCCCTGAGCACTCTCCTGTCGACTCCTGTACTCCAGCGCCATGAAAGGTGCAGGCAGAGTCGATGGGGGAGCGGCAGCCGTCAACTCACCATGGTGAAGACACCAAGGTAAGTCGAACTAAGTACGTCAACTTCAGCTACGTTATTCACATAGCTGAAGTAGCGTAACTTAGATCGATTTCCCCCCCCCACCTCCCTCCCAGTGTAGACCAGGGCCTAAGGTCTGATGTTAAACCACTACAGTTATACTGCTATAGTTTTATAATCTCCAGATTGACACTTATTCTGGTGTAAGAGAGGCTTTTTTTTTTTTTAATTTATATTGCTTGGGATGCCACTCTTAGGATGGAAAAAGTGTATTCACATATAACTCGTAAAACTTTCCCATGTTAACAATGCCTTAGATGTCAGCACTAGTTTGTTTTCTTAAAGCCCTTTACCAAGCTGAACCTGCATTCCTTTAGTTATGCTGTAGCTGGCATGCAAATGGCATTTTAAGGCCTGGTCTTGTGCCTATTGAAATGGATGGGTGTTTATTATCTTTAGTGTTCTTGACTTTCTAAAAATGAGTGTGTGTTTCAAAAACTGTTACTGTGTTGTTCTGGGGCTCCAGAAGGGATTTGCTTCACTTTCTATGAAAGTACTGAGAACCATACGACTACATGCAAGTCAAATCCATTGCGGTCACAAGTGGGTGTGACTCTATTGCAGGGTGCGACTCTATTGCAGGCAATGGGCTTGCACCCACTTTTGCCAGCAAAGCATCTGGTTTCATCATTGTAACTAGACTGGGGGGGGGGGAGAGGATGGTGTCACATTCTAGGGTGCAATCCAGACTAGTGAGGGATTGCATCATTGCTTGCCCTGTAACCCTGGGTGCCTCAAAATTCTCTGCTGCTGGAGCTTTCTTGATGGGATGCTTCTAGCCAGCAGACGAACAAGCAATGAGTCTGTGTTAAGCCTCCACCTGTCTTGGTTACACCTGGCAAGATAACCCCAACATGCTCCAGTCCCACACTTTCCCAAACTACATGCTCTTCAACGTCCAGCCCTCTCCTGGAGCACTGAGAGATTCATCTCTAGTTTCTTTAAAGATACTATATCCAGTAGCTTGCTACATTAACTAGAGTTAACATTCACTTTAAATCAGACATCACCCTGGATTGGTTTAGATTACAAGTAAAACAAATTTATTTAACAAAAGGAAATAGGATTTTAAGTGAGCTCAAATACAAAGAATAGTGTTAGAAATGGTAACAAGCAAATTCAGTGGAAAAACACTGGTTAGAGGCTAAGGCTTAACAAAACAAACTACAGGATTTGTCCAAGGTAGTATCCTTGCCAGTCTACCTTTCAGTAAGATGGCTGTCCCTCCCCCTGTCCCCAACCTCTACCCCCATCTGGTCAGGATCTCCCACAAAGTCTAAAGTGCTTGGTTCCTTTGTGGTCTTAGGTGAAAGGTAGCTGGGGTTCTTTGCCCCTTTCTTTTTATAGGCCAGTCAACCTTTGAAATAGATCCTTCTGAAGGTTACCCCTCAAAGTAAAGTTCATTCAAGCTGTGAGGAAGCTTTGATTGTGAAAGGAGGTTTCTTCCCCTGCTGGTGTTTGCCAGAAACAGATCAATTTGCATTTTAGCAATCTCCTTCCTCTGCCATGATGCTGAGTGATTATCTCCTCACCTTGTTGGCTTGATGGTCCTGTTTACCTTCTCTGTAGATTGCATTCCTATTGTATTTCCAAGGTATATTGAGAAACATTCCAGGTGGCAGACCCACATTCCTTCATCTAGGGTGGTGTAATTTTAGCCCTGCCTGGCAGACACCCTTTGAAAACATAATTCCCAATACACTGGTAATCTTGAATTTGTTTTCCGTACATACACCACACAATAATATTAATGATCAATGTTAGCTTTTATTGATATCTTGCATGACACAATGGAAAACATAATCCCAACTGTACATACAAAATGATGGCATCTAAATTAGCTATTGGAGTCATTGTGGACAGTTGTCAGAAAACATCTGCTCAACATGCTGCAGCAGTCAAAAAAGCGAACAGATGGTAGAAATGGTTACAAAAGGGATAAATAAAACAGAAAAATATTATAAGGCATATATATAATGCCGCTATATAAGTCAATGGTATGCCCACACCTTGAATGCTGCATGCAGTGCTGGTCACCCCATCTCAAAAAAGATATATTAGAATTGGAAAAAGTACGGAGAGGCAACACAGATTATTAGGGTTATGGAAAAGCTTTCATAAAAAGAGAGATTAAAAAGACTGACTGTTTATCTTCAAAAAGAGCTGGGGGCGGTAGTCTATAAAATCATGAAAAGTGTGGAGAAAGTGATTAAGTGTTGTTTATCCTTTCACATAGCACAAGAACCCAGAGTCACCAGAAGAAATTAATAGGAGGTATGTCTTTGCACAATCAACCTGTGGAACTTGTTGCCCAAGGATGTTGTGAAGGCCAAAATTGTAGATGGGTTCAAAATGGAATTAGATAGGTTGATCAATGGTTATTAGTCAAGATGGTCAGGGATGCAACCCCATGCTCTGGGTTTCCCTAAAACCTCTTCCAGAAGCGAGAGTGGATGACAGGGGCTAGACCATTCTGTTCATTCTTTCTGAAGCATCTGGCACCAGTCACTGTCACAAGACAAGATACTGGCCTAGATGGACCATTGGTCTGACCCGATATGGCCATTCTTTTGTGTTCCAGATACATGTTATGACATAGTGAGTTGGGGTACATTGAATTGTTCAGGCCAGCTGAAACTTACTACTAGATCTCAGTGAACTCTTGCATTGGGATGCTGTTAAGGTCATAGATGGCTTAAATGCTGAAGGAATGTGCAAGCATAGGCACTTCTGCAGTAGAGAATTTTCCATCTAACTTTTTTCTGCAGAGATGTCACCTTCCTCCATCCCCACTGTAGACTGCACACTGCAGACTAAAAACCTATCCTCATCACTCAAAGCTAGATGCCTGTTTCCATGTGAACTTTACATGGGCATTAGTGTGTGTGTGTGGGGGGGGGGTGAGTGGGTTTTTTTGTTTTTATTTTTTTAAACCCCCACCCCCCTGGACCTGATGGTAAAGGTTTTGTTTTACTGTTTTAACTTAAGGGCTGAATAGACTTTTTTCTTTATTTGTGCTTTTAACAACAAAATGCCTTGACAAAGATCTGGAGTATCAAGTGTCAAAATGGATGAATTTTTATGGCCTAGTGATAACCCGTGAAAATTTGAATTTGAAATGGAATTGGGCCGCACTGCTATAAATCAGAGTTCTTAGTGCTCATTCTCCTTTCTAATTTAACTGTAGAGTTGGCACCTGAGGGATTATATTAAATGACTTGGAATGAAAATCACTAGACATGTCCTCATCAGGTGGAGCCTGAAATAAAATCATCCTCTGAGTGTGAAGAGCTCCCATTACCATTCATGGGGATCACATGCACCAATAGGAAGCCACCATGTAGCATTTCCTGCCATTTATCGTTGGTTATTTGTATTACCAGAATATCTGGGAGCCCTGCACATGGACCAGGACTCCGATGTGCTAGGCAAGGGGTTGTAGAAACACAGAACAAAAAGATTATTCTTGTGCCAAAGAGCTTACAGTCTAAGTAACACCCAACACATGGTTTCAAGAGTCAGCATGGAACTTGGGTAAAAATGCCTTGTAGTGAAGGCAAGAGGGGATAGTTGTAGGGAACAGGTGAGCCTAAAATGATGGGGAAGGGGAGATCTTGTTGTCTTCCTCAGACTCTGACCCATCTGTTCCAAACATTGTCTCAAGGAAACTAGACCCACCTCCCTGAATCACTATGAAAAACAGAGGAGGAGGAAGGAATTGCTTTATTTCACTTCTTTAGAGACTATTATGTAATTATTTTAAGAAAAAAACATTTAATCAGCACCCCAACACAGGTTTCAAATAGGATTTAGGAAGCAGACTTGTGCTAGCCTTCTGCCCAATAGTGGAACTTGCCATTCGACTTTGTATCTGAACAATTCAGTCTCCAGCCACCCAGTACCAAGGGGACCTTCTTAATGCCACACACTTTGATTGTCATCTCATTCTTCCACTGACTGAAGACTGTTAGGGGAAAAAAGCATTATTTCATTAAAAAAAAAAAGCAGCTTTTGTTTGAAATATGTGACCAACTCTAACTAGCAACTGAGCGCATAAGGATACTGGGTAAATGCTAAGCTCCTGCATTAGCATATTTCCTTGGGAACGCTAGTCTCTCATTATTAAAAGATGTACCCTTTTGAATCTTGGGATTCAGTGGTAGCAACTGAATCTCAGGCATATATCTCCATGCGTTTCTTATGTATACACACAACATAGTAACTGGTTTTTCCAGCTATCCAGCAGTGCTCCTCTGCATGTGGAAGGGATGGTTGAAGCCTCATCTTTCAAACTTGGTCACACCTTGCACATGGTGAAGCCACTTTGATTTTGCATCTTCATGCACCAGTAACACTTTTAACTACCTTGGTTTAAAGCACGTGTGAGCTCTTTGGGGCAGGGACAGTCACTTCTGTGTTTGTAGAGCACGTAGCACAATGGAGTCTGGTTGACTATTGGGATCCCTGTGCACTACTGAAATACCAATACTGAATAAATGACTTATTCTACATTCTCATTTATTGTTAATTGGCTTTCTAGTCTGAAAATATTTGGCAGGGTGCAGGAGAGAGAATTTGACTAGAGGCTCAAAGGAGAAAATAACCAAACAAAGGACATGGTCTCCTTTCACTTACACGGATGTAACTCTATGGGCTTCAGTGGAGTTATAGCTGGTGCTAGTATTCTTGAGATCAGAAGCAGTCCCATAGTTGTACATTTAAATCAAGTGGCAAGTGAGATTGGCAGCAACTTGTATAAAAAGCAAACTGTTTCCAAAGCAGACTCAGAAGGCTCTTGAGACATGGTGAGTTGTGCTGCTATATCTCTTTCATTCTCAGTCTGTGGAGGTTTCTTTCTTGTTGAGAGTATCAGAGCAAGAGAGGCTTGAAAATTTAATGAAGCTGCAATAAAGTGGACTATTTTAATTCTATATCTTTCTCATTTGCTTTTTGGAGATTTATTGCACACGTGTCAAATGAAATTTCTCATGCATTTTACAAACTTGCATAGATTCATTTTCTGCAGAGTCCTCCAAATAGTTCTTCAAATCTCTATCAAAAATTGTCACTGGGAATAGTATTTCTGGGAAATTATTTATTCAGTTCCTCACAGTTAAATTAAACATGGGAATACACATTTGGCAGCTAGGAGAGAAGTAACATATCTTCATTAGATGATGAAGGCTAGTGTGCTTTCAAGGCACAGCCCTGTGGTGGAGAGGGCTCCACTATAAGGGAAGCTACAGGACAAATCCTGTCTGAGTCCTTGAGCTTCTGGGAGCACATGCTGAAGCAGCAGCTCTGGCTGGGCTGGACCTATGGGCCCTGCCTTCCCCCAACCCCTTTTGAGGTGATTCTCAGCACAATTAAGGAGCCTTCCTCGTGTGCTCAAGAATGGAGTGGAGTCATGGCTCCACTATAGTGCTTTCTCTTCTCTCCCTGTTGTGCCACCATGTGGACGTAGCCATAGCAGGGTAGACAACTGTAGAAGCATCTCTGTATTAATCAAGCAAAGAACACTTCAGCAGGGGTGGCCATTCTGAGGCTATCAAGGCTCAGAAGTGTGGCCCTCGAAGGTGACTGTGTTAAGAAGAAAATGTCTATTTGATTCTGAATTGAAAACATGCTCCCTGAGCCATGTCTGCAATTTTTAAAGTGAAGTGTTTGAATCAATCCCTTTGCTACAGGGAGGAGGTAGGAGATATCCTTGACACTTCCCCTGCAGCTCTAGGAAGTGAGCTGGGATCACCTCGTTCCAGTAGGTTCAGCAGCTTCCCTCTTGGCTGCCTGCTGCCCTGCAGGGGCGGGAGGACAGTATCTCTGGCAGCCCCATTGCTCTCTTCAAAAAAGAACTAGATGAAGTTCATGGAGGATAGGTCCACCAATGGCTATTAGCCAGGATGGGCAGGGATGGTGTCCCCAGCCTCTGTTTGCCAGAAGCTGGGAGTGGGTGACAGGGGATGGATCACTTGATGATTACCTGTTCTGTTCATTCCCTCTGGGGCACCTGGCATTGGCCACCGTCGGAAGACAGGATACTGGGCTAGATGGACCTTTGGTCTGACCCAGTATGGCTGTTATGTTCCTTGTGAGTCTCAGTGAAAGCAGGATAGGAGCTCAACTGGTTCCTCCTGCTTTCAAGGGAGCACATCACAAAGGATGGCTCCTCTGCATGACTTGGCAGTCCAGGAAAGGGGGAAAGTGGAGAAGCTGAGAATCAACAACCAGCTCCTGATTCTGTACCCCAGCCTGACAGCTATTCTTGTGCCAACAGGCTACAGCTTCTTTGGGACCATCTACCAACGGTGGATAGCTGGAGCACACCATGTTCCAGCTACTACCCCTCCCTGCACTGACATACCTCTGTGCCAGATGCTGCGAGGGGATAAAGACATAGGCCATAGCTACGGTGGCTTTAGGGCCACTGGGGATTCCCACACCCCAGATGGGGACTTGGGGCTGGTTTTCACTTCCTTTGCACCACCTGAATCCCCTGGATGGGGTGGAATGAATTGAGAAGAAATGAGTGTGGTCCCTTGACTTTACTGAAATAATATGTTTCACTTCTAGGCTGAACTGCAGTACAGTGTATGTTAAATGGCAAGTGGTCAGGTAAAAATATACCCTATGTAAATATAACTTCCCTGAATTATATAACAGCAACACATGGATCTTAATTGTAAAGCAACATGATTTAAAACCAAAAAGTGACAATATAATGGTGAAGGGTCTGGGAGTAAGCCATCAAAAGCCAAGACATTCAAAGCTGTTACCAGAATTTTGCTTTTTCCTGAGACTGTTGTGCACAGATAATGCAGGTGCCCCAGCTGATGGGAGACTTTGCCTGCCATATGTGCTACAACAGCATGGCAGTGGGAGAACAGTGTGTTAGCCTAAACTCTGCAGATTTTGCTGCTTTTTTTTTTTTTTAAACTGTCATCTTGAGTCAGACCTTTTGTATTGTTTGAACTATGTGCTTTTGCAGTATTGCCAATCCCAGGCATTCAGAAATTATAAGTCAGGCCCCCAGTTCATGAGATTTTTGGTTCTTTTTATTTGCCTTCTGATTTTTGAGCCTTTAAGGTTCATGTTCTCAACTTTTTTAAAAAACGTGAAAGCTGATTTTCTTATATAATCTCAACACTGGGAGTTGGAGTTTTAAGAAAAACACCATATATCATGAGACTTCTGATAATATCACGGAAAGTTGGTAAAACTTTGTTATTTTGTCTCAACAAACTGCCTTTCTAAATTTCCATTAGGAGCTGTGTCTGTTCGCAAATACATGACAACTCTTCGATTGGTGGATGTACATTCCCCTCCCCACCGCTCCCCCCTCCAGTTACTGAAATTCTTTTGGTCATGTAATGGGCTAAGTGTCTTGCAAATGGAATTTCTTACTCTGAAGCAATTTTTGATCTAGATGTCTACCAAAAAATGGAACTTGAAACCCATAAGCCCCTCTTTAATTTATTTCCATTACCTGGAAATGGTGAAGCCAATTACTTTGTAAAATTTGAATAAAATGATCTGAGGGATTTTCTGTGCCAGGTGGATGTTTGTGGCCTAGTTCTTACAAAGCTCTGAGAAATGGTCTGTTCTGTTGAAGTGTTGACTAATCTTTAAATATAGCAAGTCTCGTGACTGCCACTAACTCCCTTTGTGCAGAGGAATGCAGATAACTAAAAGAAGAGAAGCTGACATAACTCAGAGAAATCCCATGAATTGGGGGGGGGGGGAGGGAAAAGATCCTGTATTTTAGGAGTAAGGCAGGAGTAGACTATAAATGGAAAAAGGGGAAGGAGTATTGAACAGCTGGAAGTCTATAAAACAAATTCCTTTATTTCTTCTATTTATACTTTAAAGGACTAGATTGTGCCATTTAGGCACAGTGCTGAACTGGGAGTGGTGCAGAGGCACTCAGCCTCATGGAGGTAGCATATCTCCTTGGGCTCCCCAGTGCTCAGAATGAAACGCTGGCATTGCTACATTTCTATTAAGGGATAAGGAATAGTTTATCTTCAGTGGGGCTAGTCAGCCCAACTCATCAAAATACTGAGGGCGGGGCCGGGGCTCTCCTGCCTCTCCACCCCTCCTTGCAGCCTTTGGGGCACTACACACTGTTGGGGACTAGTTAGGGAGCAGTTTCCATGCTCTCCTTTGTGTGGGGATTGCAGTTTTGCCTGGGTCTTATCTGGCTCAGGGAAGGTGGAGGAATGGCTCCTTTTTGCTCACCCTCACTGTACATCCAAGTAAGAGCTGGGCAGGATCTCTACACAGCAAAGAAAAGCCTGTGGTTGGCCTGTACCAGCTGACTCTGCTCACAGGGCGTGGGTTGCAGAGCTATTTCATTGCTGTGTAGACTTCTGGGCTGGGGCTGTGGGACCCTGCAAGGTGGGAGGGTCCCAGAGCTCAGCCTCCAGCCCAAGTTCGGAAGTCTACACGGCAATGAAACAGCCCCGCAGCCCGAGCCCCGCAAGCCTGAATCGGCTGGCACGGGCCAGCTGCGGGTGTCTAGTTGCTGTGTAGACATACACTAAGTGATGTTAGTGCTCATGAAAGGTGCCAGATGGATAGCCCTGGTGGTTAAAATATTCTGTTCATCTACTGTGTGGAAACTGGCAGTGCTAGCTTCTCTCCATGCCCACTGTCTCTCCAATGTGCAGAGCCCTGGCATGGAAAGACCATCTGTAAGGTTGTGAGAGGGAGTCTCTCTGCATGTTTAGCAGCACTTGCACTGGTGTGGCTGCCAGGCTATTATGATTGATGTTTTGTCAGTGTTGCATTTTTTGATAGTATCTCTTTAATCATTCTTGATGGGATTCAGAACTCTTTTATGCCATCAGAACATGTGCTGCACCGGCTTCTTTGATCTTATGTTTGGATCTCCTGCTGAAGAATTTTGCTTCCCAATTTCAGGTTTTGTAGGAGGCTCTCCCTGACACAGCACATTGAATGTACAATGTCATTGACTGGAGCTACTTTTTGTGGAAGATTTTTCTGGTCAGTGATTGATGTGTACAATTATTTAAAAGTATTCTTTCCAGTAGACACTGGGCCCAGTCCTTCTCCCCATGATGTCAATGGAAGTTTTGCCTTAGTCATCAAGGCCAATGTTCTATTAGAAGACCTGACTAATTAAATCCCTGTTGAATCATGTAGGGCTTCTTATAGGGATAGGAGCACAGGAGAGGACCTGCAGGCAAGTGGGATGGGTGTCAGGAGACCAGGTCAGAGGTGGTCGGGCCTCATGGTTAGAATGGGAGTCAGGCCTAGTGTTTGGAGTGCAAATGCCAGAGCCAGGGGTTGAGACAAGTCCAGAACCATGAAGCAGGACCAAGGGTCAGAAATAGTAAGATGGCGAATGGAAAAGCTGAGGGTCAAGATAAAGACAGAAATCCAAGCTGAGAGTAAGAACTGGATTACCAGGAGTCAGGGAAGGCAGGAGCAGGGTTAGTTCCAAGGCAGGAGCAAGGCTGGGACAGGATGGGAACAAGGCTGGGTGCAGGGCAGGATCTGGACTGGAACTGTGGAGGAGCAGAGCAGGTGCAGTGCTTGGTGAGAGACAAGCACAAGGAGATAGTCCATGGGCAGGCACATTGAGCAGCCAGCAAGCTGCTGCTGCTGGGCTTGAGAACTGGCCTGCTGGCTTCCTTAGACAATCAGGCTTGGCAGTCCATCAGGTAGCATAGCTGGCTTGTTAGGGTGTCAGGAGTACAGAGCAGGTGTACCTGAGGGCCTTACTCCTGATAATGGGTGTGTGAGGCCCAAAAGCTTCATCTTTTAAAAAGATATCAAAAGAGGTGCTGTGAATTAGTGATCTGTGCACTAGGATGCCTGTTCCTGGCCTCCTCGGGCATAATTCTACACCCAGCCTCCTCAAGCAGAATACTTTTCAATGCTGCTGCTCTGGCACTGCATGCTCATTTGCTACCCCAGCGTGACTCTCCCACTTAATTTCTAGCCTCAATATGGCCCTTAAGCTATTTAGCTGTATGTGCAAGAGTGACAAGGACACCCTCTACAATGCATCTGTTATTTATGGGACTTGCGTTTAATCCCTCAAAAGAGATGAGGATTTGGATGAAAAGAGATTATTTGGAGATGAAAAATCTCCTGCATCGAGACCCAGCTGATCTTAATTTGCAAACTTTTAAAATTCCTGGCTGCATTTTACCAGGGACCTCATATAAGACTGGTGGATTGTAATATACTCTACTTCTCCTAAATAAGTTTTTTTTACCCACCATGGAGTTTGTTACTCTTTCAATATATATTTTGAAAACAGTTCCCTGTTTAGAGAGGACAGTAATAGACTGATTGCTGTACAGAGGTAAAGCAGGATGATTTTCCACCTCTGATTTTTGGGGTGGGTGTGTGTATTTTGGAGGGGGAGGGAGGGTTCTATGCCTTTTCCACACTGACAATCACCCTGACTTGTATAGATGTTTTATCTTCATTTTTGGGGAGGGGGGGGGGAGGTTGTTACACACTTTTGGGGGTAAATCCCGTCCTGAGCTGCATGGATGTGGTTGGAGGGATGCAAAAAGAGAGATTCTAGAGCACCTTTAGCATACCCATGTAACAGTAACACAGCATACCTTCTTTATCTAGCACTCCAAAGCAGGTCTCAGTTATTGTACCTGTTGATGCTCCACCACCCCTTCAGGATGTGGCCTGCCAGCAATGGGGCACAGTGAAGCCCCCAGCACTCTTGCTGTCATGTGCTAGACAGAAAGAAAAAATAGTTTGTGCTCCATCATGTTTCACCTAGCCTGAGACATCTTGCCTTGTACCATCACAAAGATTCTGGTAATCACCACAACGGCACTGCCATTTCTTTCTTCACTCAGCCTCTACTGCAGCATCAATGGAGAAGAGCAGGATTTAGCCCCCTCGTTGGCTCCATTACCACTCCACCTTTCACAGCACCTTTTAGCCTTTCCTACCCCCACTGTAATACATGTGTGTCTAAAAGAACCTAGTGGGTTGAGTAGCATGAGTATCTACTGTGTGAGTTACAGATTTAGAGTACAACTTTTCTGTACATTTGTGGCTTGGAAGTGTGCGTGCACAGAAGATCAACGTTCTCTGTTTACTCCAGTCTGAGGACAGCTAAGGCCAGTTGGCAAGAGCTCCAAAGTGGCCACATGTTAAACCAAAGGGTATAAGAACCTACACAGATTTTGAAATGTGTCCTTCTTCATTCTATTCCTCAAGGACAGACTGCAATCAGGGAGATGGATTATTGATTCTCAACCAAACCAGACAGGTATAAACACTTTTTATTAAAACACTGAATTTGGAAATGGTGGCTATTACCTGATGAGATAATTGTTTTATACAATGTAGTTGTAGCTGTGTTGGTCCTATGATATTAGAGACAAGGTGGGTAAATAAAATATCTTTTATTGGACCAACTTCGGTTGGTGAGAGAGACAGACAAAGTCATGTGTGGCTCAAAAGCTTGTCTCTCTCACCAACAGAAGTTTGTCCAATAAGGGATAACTATTGTCAGGAACCTCTGGAGAGAGACAAATGAGGGGTGTGCTGGGCTAGGCACCGAGTCACAGCAAAACCCTTTGAGAAGATGTGTTTCAGGGAAGCTGGCTGTGGTCTGAGAGAGGCCAGGGATTGTTCAAAATCCCAGGAGGAGTGTGACTATAGGCATGATTACAAATAGCAAATGGAACAGTTAGAGAGGGGACTGGTGTTCTGCCATGTTTATACCAAAATGACACGGCTGTCTGAGTTTGTCACATCAAAATCCAGCCCTTAAGGGTTGGCAGAAGTACAATCTTGGACTTGAAAATTGGCAAATTTAGAATATTATGTGCAATTCTAATCTGCATAATTAAAACCCAGATTTTAAAAAATGGTCACCCTTTTGCAGGTGGAAATCATTGTAAGTACAAGTTATATAATGTTTCTAACTACCTGAAAAGGCACAGTCGGGTAGTTGGGTGTCTAAAGACTTGATCCAATGTTTACATAAATTGATGGAAAGCAGTCCATTGGCTTCATTGGGCTTTGCATGAAGCCCTAAAGCCATGTCAGTACTGGAGAACAGAGCTCCTCCTTACTGAACCAGTAAGGCTGCAAGGGTTTTTAAGTACAAATGGTTCACTGTGTCCTCATTGGTCGTGGTGTTCATGTTTGGAGTAGTTTCAGCATTGCCCCATATCCACACTAGCATTATATAGTTTCAGTTGCAATGCTCTCTATGCATCTATCCCACAGTTCCCAGCACAGCTCCCTGATCAGAAGCAGTGAATTCTGGGAGATCTCAAAAGGCCACTGTTGGACTGTAGCAATAGGCACTTCTGAACTATTTCAGTTTCATGCACGCTGGACACACAGTTTTTGGTGTGGATGTGTGTTTATGAACCTGTTAGAATTAGGATTACAGAATGACTGTTAGAATGGGAAATTCCTTTAATGGAGACAAGGCCTAAATGCAGATAATTATGGTAGCAAAAAGGCCCATTCGACTCCAGGTTGAAATTCAGGAGTATTATTTGCTTTTAAGTACTGTCTTTTGTAAGAGTTCAGTTATCAACTATGCTGGAGAGGCTTGAGGAAAGAGGCCAAAGAATCACGAAGTAAGAAAAAATACACTTAAAAGGTTTATAAAAGGAAACAAAAACCCTACCAACAAACAATTAACCTGGATAATGTCAGAACAACACAGCTGGTCTTGATGCATTTTCTTTTTCAGTTAGATTCTTCAGACACACATTTAAATATTAATCATGTAGCTTTCCTGCTCACTGTAGGCAAGGGGAATGGAACAGTACAATGGTGCCAACAAGATGCATTAAAAGTGAATATTTTCATCCTAGAACAATTAGATGTCTCATTGTTTGTTTTAGCCTGTAATTATTGTGGGTGGTACTGACTCCCAGAACTCAACCACTGTTTGGAGCACCAATATTAATGTAGTACACTGATAAATGAAGTGAGAAAATTGTTAACAAGCTGTAAAGCGGGGAGGTTGGAATGTTATGGTGTCTTTTCCCTTCTGTTTCGTGTAACCTGTTTCATGGCATTTGTATCTGTATATACAACAGAGGGGTCTGGTGCTGCCAATTGTAGCAGGTACACCCTAGAAAATTAAGTCTTTAACTATTTGCCCCTTTAGGCCTAGGAAGTCCTTGCAATCTACTCCTTCCATGATCTGTAGACAGACATAATTGTCCCTGAATCTAAACTCCAAGGCTTTGCAGGTATATTCATACAGTACTTTCTCATGATGCAGTGTTGTAATGTAAACTGGACAGTTTTTTAAACTGTTTCTAACAGTTAATCAAAGGTCATCTCTGTGATGTGTTACTTAGAATCCTATCCATATATTTCATTCAGTTGACCGTAATTTATTGAACATGCCATAGAAGGGATGCTAATCTGAATTCATGCACACGTCCTTCCCCAGAGCTTGCTCCCTCCTGTTTGTTCATGTTTCCTGGACTCTATACTGTCTTTTTTTGGTGGTCGTGCAATACATCAGCTGTGCTAAGGGTTCGTGTCGGTTTTCTGTACCCTATATTCCCTAAATCTGAAAGGTTCTTGCCTGCTCAAGCAGTGATACAAGCTGTCTTTTGTTCTTTAATATAAACTGGTCACTTGCAGAGTTGGCAGAGTGGAACAATGAATGCTGTGCTTAACATTTGGAGGCCAGATACTGAGATGCAGCTGATCTGCACAGAGCATAGGTCAGAGACGTATCACACCTTGGCACCCACCTGATGTTGATGCAGCCTTGTGTAGGGCTGAATTAGAGCAGTTCTCAGGCTGCTCTCCATTATGCAGGCTGCAAATGGCTGCAAGGATTAGTGTAACACAGGGACATCCCAACCACACCTCATTTCCTCCAGCCATGCCCCATTCACCCTGCTAGTGGCAGAGGAAAGGGAATGGTAGGAGAGCCACTCTCTAGTGGTCTCTTTTATGCAGTGTTTAGATCCTCACTGGGCTGGTTAAAATGGCTACACAGCCAGGTTCCACTTGTGATGTGGCATAAAGTGGCTGAGCTGGAGAATCTTGATACTTGGAGGATATTTTTTAGATGCCTCGGCAGTGTGCTCCTCTCGAGGTGAAGGAATGTGTGGTAATTACTAGCCCATAATTCCTCTTCTGGCTTGTAAGTTGTGCAGTTGTTACACTACTCTTATTTGTGTTTTTTCATTACAAATCTGGTTCCTTACGGGCAGTGGTTATTTCCACCACTCCACCCACAACTCTTTGAAACATCTCCATGGCTAATCTCATGGCTTTGATTTCCATCACCACGTGCTCCCTTTCCCCATGCATTTGGAGAAAGAGAATTTAAATTCTGGAATCTAATAAGAGTCCCTGTGGGGAGACAGTCCTTTGTCATTCCCAGTTCTTCCTTTATACATGCCTTACATGTTACAAGGAATGGAATCGTGTTGCCACTGCTCAGTATATGATTATTTAGTAAGCACGCACAGCAAGCAATATGAGCCTATTGTACTCAGACAATGCGATTGTGTATTTTAACATCTCATTTTCCAAAGGCCGGGATGGCAGACTTGCAGGCATCCCCATCACAGTTCTGGGAATCTAACACCTTTGGGGGGGAAATTTAGAACAAGGTTGTGGAGAGGGGAAAAAGTCAAGTTCATCTCTGGGCAATACGAACTAATTGGAATGTTTCTGGTTTTAGGGCCAGATTTGCTAGTAAACTCTAACTGCTTTATGCTGCTTCAGTGACATAAAGCAACTGTATGCCTGGTTGGCACAGAACAGCTAGTGCATGTTGGTGCAGCTGGTCTTCGACATTTAGGCATTGTCAAAAGAGTAATACACTGTAACCTCAGTTACAAACACATCGGGAATGGTGGTTGTTCTTAACTCTGAACAAAATGTTTTGGTTGTTCTTTCAAAAGTTTACAACTGAACATTGACTTAATACAGCTTTGAAGCTTTACTATGCAGAAGAAAAATGCTTTCCCTTTTTTTAGTAGTTTACGTTTAACACAGTATTGAACTGTATTTGTGGGTTTTTTGTCTCTGCTGCTGCTTGATGGTGTACTTCTGGTTCCAAATGAAATGTGCGGTTGACTGATCAGTTTGTAACTCTGGTGCTCATAACTCTGAGGTTCTACTGTATGCCTATATGTTAAAGGACTTGCTGCTGTTATCTCACTATGATGGATTTCAGAGGATCTCTTTGAGCCAACTTGTCTCTGAATCTTCACTAGATGTTTATACACATTTTTGTCTATTGGCCCTTAACATTTTACATGTACATGACACCTTCCATCCTGAAGGATCCCAAAGCATGTGGAAAATTGTGCTATATACACAGATCCATTGATATGCCATTTGCCAGCACATGGCATATTGCACAACATTATGAGGAGGAGACTTTTGAGGAAACTGACCCTCTAACAAAAAGTGTTGTAGGATCTTATCTGGAAGACCTACTTGTGGTCAGATGAAGGGTATTTGAGTAATCTACCTCCCATAGCTTGAGATGGGCTGGTCACTTGTCTAAATGCCATTCAGCTTGTACCTCTGGGCTTGTGATCTTATGCAATTTCTTTCAACTCATGTTTTTAAGAGTGGAAGTTCCATGGTGGTTTGTGTCCAGGTTACCTGTTGTAGTTAAGTACAGTAAGATTGTGTACTATGCATGTCATTTGGATAGCTTAACAGAATAAGGTTTGAACACAAATTTTATCATTCTTGAATATGGTGATTACTCGGGGGTGGAGAGGGGAAAAATAGTGGTTGCTAGTTTAACAGAACTTGACAAAGCAGAACCACTGCTATGTATTAAGAGATGTAAGTGGCTTTTGAAGTATTGATTAATTTTTACACACACACTGTAAAGTACGCTTATTTTGCAGGACAAGAAATACTAGTTTTCAGTCACTGAGCAGTATTGCCAACCATAAATATTTAATAATCATGAGCCAGTCCCCCACATATCATGAGATTGGGTTAAAATTACAAGATTTAAAAATATATATATACACGTGGGTTATTTTTATTTGCCTTCTTTTTGAGATTTTTAGGGTTCATGTTTTCAAGCCTTTTCCCACCATTATGAAGGCTAGAAACTCACTTCTTTAAAAAAAAAAAGAAAAAGAAAAAAGAAAGCTGAGATTCTCCCCAAATTACCAGGATCTTTGAGTTTTAAGAAAAGACCAAATATCATGAGACTTATGATAAAATCACAAGAATTGGCTGCATCGAAAGTTTGTAGACTTTATTTTCAGGATTAACTGTGTCCTCCTATCATTCATCAGGGGCAATGTCTCATTCATTTCCCTTTCTATGTCAGGGATAGCACTATATCCAATATTCTTCCAGGCAGATTAATTTGGTAAATGCAGGCTTTAATCAATGATTGTACATTTCTTTATTTTATTATATCAGGGTTTTCCCATTTTTAAAAAAAACAGCAGAGGGGAAAACACCTTTGAATGTTCTTGAAATTAACAAGGTACAGTATGCCACCAAGAATATTCTTCTCAAATCTCCTGCAAAGTGTGTGGTGGTTTTTGGTTTTTTTGTTTTTTTGTTTTAATCCTCCTCCCTATAATCCTCTATGCTGTCCGACATATAGTGATAAACTGGTCTCTGCAGTTCTATATAACATGGAAAATCAGGACCCCTCTTGGGACCACAAGGCCAGAAACACAACAGCATTGCAGTAGTTCTGCTGCACTGGGCAGGGGCAGCAGGCTACACATGCCAAGCATCCTGTAGAAAGCTGTTCCATGGCCGTGGGGGATAGAGTGATATGTGGGTAGAGGCAAGGGCAAAGAAGATAGTCATGAATCATGCAGATCCAAAGTGGTGGGTTTTTTTGTTTTTTTTAAAGGCGTTGTGGGCTCAGGCAGGTAATACAGCCTTTGCGGATACAAGCAGCAGCTGCAGAGTGACTGCACAGGTGTATCATGATTTGCCCCACACTGCACAGATCACGTATGGAAAACATGTTAATGGGGCCTTGTGCAGGTAATGAGAAGTTCATCCTTCCTGCACAATTATGTTACATTTGCTCTTTATTTAAAAAAAAAAAAAAAAGACTGAGTTTCCATTCAAGACCAGGAAGGGGGAATTAGATATTTTGGAAGTTAACAGGAGTTGGTGAGTTGTGTTTTAAGCTGGCACAGGCAACATCTACTGAAGTCAGTGTAGGTAATTTTTAGAATTCCTTACAGTACTTCATTGCAACTATAGGAGTCTTATGTTTTTGTTTCTTTGGCTAGGTCTACACTACCTGCCTGAATCGGTGGGTAGAAATCAACCTCTCGGGGATCGATTTATCGCGTCCCGTTGGGACGCGACAATCGATCCCCGAATCGACGCTCTTACTCCACCAGCGAAGGTGGGAGTAAGTGCCGTCAACGGGAAGCCGCAGAGGTCGATTTTGCCGCCGTCCCTACAGCAGGGTAAGTCGGCTGCGATACGTCGAATTCAGCTACGCTATTCGTGTAGCTGAATTTGCGTATCTTAAATCGACCCCCACCTTGAGTGAAGACGTACCCTTTGTTTGTTTGTTTTTAAAGGTCTCTGAGCTCTTAATCTTAATTATTACTAATGTAATCTATTGTGCTCCATCATGGAAGTATTATGCCCATTTTGGGAAGGAAAATGGGAGATTTATTTTTCTACTTCACATATTCTGTACAATGATTTTCTTTGAACTTTTTATATCATTGAATTCGCAAATATATTTTCTCATTTGACCTAGTAATGATATGAACTATTTGGAGGGGAAGTATACCAAGTGATTATAGGATAGCAGGATAGTCTATTTCTAGCTTTAGGACACAAGAAGATCTAAGTTAAGGGGTCACAGCAGTCTCATTTCATTAGTAAGACAGCAGCAGTGTGGTGCAATTTTTCTGCATCAGTGAAAGCTAATGCCTATAGCTTTCCAAAAGGTTAGTAGGTTCAGTTTGGGGTATACAGTTTATTTAAAACTGCTGTTGATCTTTACATGAAAATGATTTTTCACCTGATGTGCTCAATATAAGTAAATCAGATGTGTACATTTCCTTATACCTTTCAATACTATTACCCCCCTTTTTGACCCAAGCAGCTTGCTACAATTTGGGGTCATGTAGGTTGTTCCAACTGGGAGGAGAAATTGATGGAGTCTGATACCTTTTTGATGCAATTCTGTTGATTTACAAAGAATGTACAGTCTTATTTCCCTGAACACAGGATGAACCACACAACAGGAGACCATTTCATGCCTCAAACCTCTTTCATCCAGCATCGCCCAAAAACTCTCTCTAGGCTTTCCTTAGAGCTTTTTCAGGTTGTGTCTCACTTTCTGTTCCTTCTGTCTCCCTCCATCTCTGTGTCTCTCTCCTGTTGTACTGTCTTTCTCTTTCTCATACACCCCCTTAGCCAGAAACAATATCTGCCTCTTTGCCCAGGTGGTTCAAATTCCTGAGAGGACATTCCTTTGTTTTGGGCAATACCAAGTGCTTAATTGCCTTTTACAGCTATCTTAAATAAAGAGCAGCAGTAAAACTTACCACAATATTCTGTTTCTTGCCGCCTTTAGTGTGGCACATTCAGAATGTTGTGTTTCTTCTCCCCTTTGGCCCCTCTCTTGGGTGTCGGGGAGCAACAGCTTGAGTCACATGGAAATGGGTCTGTGGGGGCTTTGCCAATTGGAAAGGTGGTCACATTGTAGGATTCCTTCCTGCTGGCAGCCCCTCTGCGTGCAGCAGGGATATAGTCTAATGGGGGTCAGACTCTAGGTGCAACTACTCTGTGGTATGCTTCTCCCAGAAACCAGCAAATTGCCACCGATTCATTAATGGCTGATAGCCAGCAGTAAAATCCACCCTGGGGCAGGATGATATGGAAAGGAAATCTGGCCTTGTGGTTGAGGCACTGGCTTGGGGTGCAGGAGATCTGGGCTGTGTTCCCAGCTCTACCTCAGACTCTCTGTATACTCTTAGGTAAGTGGCTCTGTCTCTCTCTCTCTCTCATGTTCCTTCATCTGTAAAATGGAAATAATGCCTCCCTAGAGCACAGGAGTAGTATGAAGATACATTCATTAATGTTTGTGAGGCACTTGCATGCTACAGTGATGAGTGCCCCAGACAAGCTTAAAATAAATGAAAACAGTAATTCCATCTCCTTCATTTCATCCCTGCAACAGGCAGTTCTAGGGCTTTGCAATACAACAACACTGAGAAGAATCTGGGATGTACTTGATTGTATGGGTCCCTTATTTCTCTTTGCTAAAGGCATAAATGAAAGCAAAGCCATTGACCTGGAGGCCAGAGCTAAGCATGTCTATAGAGGAAAATCCCAATTTAGGAACTGTTCTGGGATTCTTTAACAGCCCAATAGAGGCTAGCTTCATAATGGTGATGCATTCAGTGTCCCAGGGGGGAGAAACCTGCCCCATTCACTAGCATTAGTTAGGTCTGGGAGCATGACTTCAGCAGCTGTTGAGGATGAGGCTTACCTGTTTTTATTAGCTATGACTTCAGTCACTGGGGCATTTTGTGTGAGGTGGCTCTTCAGAGTGTCAGGTGCGGGGCATGAAATCCGTGTGGGGTAAAAATGTAGGTCCTTTCATAGGAAGGGATGAATAATAGTTGGGAGGAGGGGGGACACAACATCCTCCCCCTACTTCCCCTCACCCGGACTACCCCACATCCCATGCTGCTGTGGCGGAGCTGTTCAACCTTGTGGCAGACTCGTGGTCTGGGGTGTGGCAGGGTAAAGGATAAAGCCCAAGCTGTCTGAGGAACTGCATTGATGGGCAGCTGTTCCTGTTAAAGCAGCTTTAAGTATGTAGAGTGGAAAAGATCATTTAGAAATACAGGGCTCTGACAGCTAGAAACAAAGCCTCATTGTACTCGCTGTCCGTGAGCCTGTAGCAATGCAAACCACCCCCCAAAGCCTGACTGTGGGCCAGTGCGGTGTGATACTGTAAGACAGAGGGAGCTGCTATCAAATGCAGTATGTGCCCAAAGACTAACCTTCTCCTTCACTTCTTTTCATGTCAGCATTAAGGACCACATCCTATCCCTTACCCCTTCTTTGAGGCCCTGAGCCTGCCCCACTGAAGTCGGTGACCTATTTACTTTAATTGGGTAGGATTGGATTCTGAGTGTGAAAGATGTCATGGTGGTTCTGCTGTGCAGAACAGAGAGACCTCTGGAAGGCTGCACTGGGAACCCTGAACACCTGCAGTGAAGCTATAGCACATGGGTAGGATGGTGGTGTGGCAGTAGATCTGCAATGGCATAGATATACTGAACAAAACCCCATGGCTGTGTGAAGAGTCACATGAAGCTGCAACCACAAGTCAAGTGATACTCCGTGCCCATAGAGAGGATTCAGTATTGTCATGGTAATCTCCTTTGAAAGGCTCACTCACTCTGGGTTTGTGCAGGGATATAGCAATTTTGACTTTGATTTTCCCTGTTTAGGGATCTTAAATGAGAACTTTCCATTCATAAAGGAATGTTAGTACAAACAGTTTCCCCAGGTTTGGTTCCTTAGGGCTGTCAAGTGATTAAAAATAATTGCAATTAATCATGCAATTAAATTAAAACAATCATGCTGTTAAACAATAATAGAATACTATTTATTTAAATATTTTTGGATGTTTTCTACATTTTCAAAAATATTGATTTCAATTACAACACAATACAAAGTGTACAGTGCTCACTTTATATTTATTACAAATTTGCACTGTAAAAAAATAGTATTTTGCAGTTCACCTAATACAGGTACTGTAGTGCAATCTCTTTATCAAAAAGTGCAACTTACAAATGTAGATTTTTTATTTTTTTTTTTTTACATAATTGCATTCAAAACCAAAACAATGCAAAACTTTAGTGTCTACAAGTCCACTCAGTCCTACTTCTTGTTTAGCCAATTGCTCAGACAAACAAGTTTGTTTACATTTGTGGGAGATAATGCTGTCCACTTCTTGTTCACAATGTCCCCTGAAAGTGAGAACAGGCGTTCACATGACACTGTTGTAGCCGGCGTCGCAAGATATTTACATGCTAGATGCGCTAAACATTCATATATCCCTTCATGCTTCAACCACCATTCCAGAGGACATGCGTCCATGCTAATAACAGGTTCTGCTTGATAAAACTCCAAAGCAGTGCAGAATGACTCATGTTCATTTTCATCATCTGAGTCCGATTGATTTTCTTGTTTGGGTTCTGTAGTTTCTGCATCACAGTGTTGCTTGTTTAAGACTTCTGAAAGCATGCTCTACACCTCATCCCTCTCAGATTTTGGAAGGCATGTCAGATTTTTAAACCTTGGGTCAAGTGCTGTACCTATCTTTAGAAATCTCACATTCATACCTTTGCGTTTTGTCAAATCTGCAATGAAAGTGTTCTTAAAATGAACAACATGTACTGAGTCATCATCTGAGACTACTATAACATGAAACATATGGCAGAATGTGGGTAAAACAGAACCACAGACATACAATTCTCCGCCAAGGAGTTCAGTCACAAATTTAACTTAAAAAAAATGCATTAATGAGCCTCATCAGCATGGAAGCATGTCCTCTGGAATGGTGGCCGAAGCATGAAGGGGCATGCGAATGTTTAGCATGTCTGGCATGTAAATACCTTGCAATGCTGGCTACAAAAGTCTCATGCAAACACCTGTTCTGACTTTCTGGTGACGTAAATAAGAAGTGGGCAGCGTTATCTCCCGTAAATGTAAACGAACTTGTTTGTGTTAGCAATTGGCTGAACAAGAATTAGGACTGAGTGGACTTGTAGGCTCTAAAGATTTGCATTGTTTTGTTTTTTGAGTGCAGTTATGTAACAAAACTACATTTGTAAGTTGCACTTTCATGATAAAGACATTGCACTACAGTACTTGTATTAGATGAACTGAAAAATACTATTCTCATTTTTACAGTGCAAATTTGTAATAAAAAATATAAAGTGAGTACTGTACACTTTGTATTCTGTGTTGTAATAGAAATCAGTATATTTGAAAATGTAGAAAAACAGAAAAATATTTAATACATTTCAATTGGTATTGTTTAGCAGTGCTATTAAAACTGCAATGAATCATGATTAATTTTTAATCATGGCTTTTTGAGTTAATTGTATAATTTAAATGTGATTGATCCACAGCCCTAATTCCTATCATAAGCACCTGAGCTCGTTCAGTAGACAGTCCTGCAAAACATTTTGAGAAAGTGGTAAAAATCAGACTACAGTGTGTGGGGTTTTTTTTTTTTAAAGTGACAATTTTAAAGAAACAAATTTGATTGTCCCATCCAGACAACGCCAACAGTTGTTTTCTCTTCTTTCTAATGACAGAGGGAGGATTTGTCAAATATGAAAACTAATGATGCTTTAACACCATTTGGTTGGCTGAGAGGTTTTATAAGTTACCTTCTCACTACCAAGCCTACACAAAGGGTTGCATAAAGATATTAAAGAAATCATGTCTAGGAAAGGTTCTAGATAATAGTGTGCTGAAAGGACAATATACCAGATTTATGTAGAAAATGAGTCCCACAATATTTTTGACCTACAGTAGAGCTATTGAAATATTTATAACATTTAACATTTCTGTAGAAATGGCCATGTTCAAAACACTTTAAACATTATGTCCAAAATGCTCTTATTGACTTAATGAGGCTGCAAGTGCTCAACACAAACTCACCCATTTACATTTATATGCCTTAATTTTGATTTTGGTGATTAACTTGAGGCACCTAAATTTAAAACTTTGGCCCATAATAATTACTTCAAATGCCCCATTTGCAGAGGCATGTGCAGAGACCCCCTGGCCACGCCTCTGCCTAGGAGCTGCTGCCGGACATGCTGGTGGCTTCCGGGAGCGGCGTGGAACCAGGGCAGGTAGGGAGCCTACCTTAGCCCTGCTGCGCCACCGGACTTTTAGCAGCCTAAAATCTCCCGGACTGGCTTCAATAGCCTCTGGGAGATCGAGCCCAATTCCGGGAGACTCCTGGCCAACCAGGGAGGGTTGGCAACCCTAGGTTGGGAATTCCATTTTATGCTTAATTCAAGTCACTTTGCTTGTTAGACATTCAAATAAATAGATTTTTGGCAGGGTTTTAACCAGCTCTGGAGGAAGCTGCAAGCTACTTGAAACTGCATTCAGAGAATGTGTATTTTGAAATTCAGAGCTTTGAAGAATATCCCCAATCTTTCCAGGCCAGCCTTTGCTTTGCCCCATACACACATTCTCATTTTGCAAGAGGTGTGTTTTAGGAAGAATTTCTATTATGGAATTGCTCCCTATCACATGCTGCCTTTTAAAATAAACTCTTTTAAAGAGAACATTTTAAAAGAATCTAAGTTGTAACACCCTTCTTTTGTATTAAGGGCAAATAAAAGAGGAATTTTAAAAGATTTTATTTCTTCAGTACAATTCAACAGCTCTCATTTCTTTATCTATATATAAATGTGGGAGGCTTGTTTCATTACTTGGGAAGCCAGAAAAGGCTATGATGTGTATTTAAATTATCAACATTAGGTTACTGCATTTTTTTAACTATCCTGAGGGAAGAATGAAAGAATTTTGTTTTTCCAAAAAAATTTGATTTTTTTCAGTAAGCTTCCTCCAATCTGCAAATTATTGCCAAGGAAGTGAAGATAAACTGCTTCTAAAAAGGAAAAGATGGTTAAATGTCTGGAGTCTGAAAAGCCACCAGAACAAAAGGTGTAATCCAGATCCTGTGAAGGGACAGGGAGTTGTGAAAGCTATACTAATAAAAAAAAATAGCCATTCCATCAAGAAAAAAACTAGTAATCGTATCTCCATAGGTCAGGAAGAAACTTGAACTATGTCATAAATCCAATTTCTCAAAAAAGGTAACTTCCACTTAAAATTCGGTATGAGGCCTGTGTGCTCCAAACAATTTCTTTTTCACACCAATTTGAGATGATGCATGTCAGCTGCCTTTGAAATAAGATTCACGGGTGGGAGATGGGAGGTGCTAATAGGGCTGTTGGAAAATGTTTTATCAAAACTGATTTTCATCAGAAAATTGGGTTTTTGACAAATTAATATTTCCATGAAAAGTGTCGGCTTTCTACAGAAAATTTTGACTTCATTAAACCCATGGAAATCATTTTTTTCAATATTCAGTTGAAAACCATTTTTTGCATCCCCCCCCAAAAAACTGTGATTGGAAAATGCCCCTGTGGTGCCTCATGGAAGTTGTAGTTTGGGTACCTCCTACCCCCATTCCCCTCTAAGGGTAGGACTCCTCAGCTGAGCTACATCTCCCATAATACACCATGGAGCTTGGCAAGAGGGGAGACCATGGTGTACCATGTGAAATATCTGGCAAGAGAGGCAGGGTGCTACTGCAGCTTTTCTGATTCTCAAGTGTTGGTCTTTGGCCAAAATATTCATTTCAGTTTTTCAGTAAACTTAAAATTCCAGGGGTGTGGGTGAGGGGAACACGTTTTTTTGACCATATTTTGGGGGGAAAAAACTCAAAGGCTTTTTTTTTTTTTTTTTTTTTTTTTTTTTGGGAAAAATATCCAATGTTTTTTTTTTTTTTTTTGGACAGCTATTATCACACAAATAGCCTGTACTGGAAATGTCTGATGGGGGTTCTTTGCAAGGAATACACAGTGGTGCAAGTAGAAATCATTTCTTGCTGGTACTGCATTCATAGGAGGGACACAAGGGGGGGGCACTGATTTCCCCACGTGATCCTCCATGTGACTCCTCCCCGCCCTGTCTCAGCCCCATGCTCTCCCCATCCCCTCTAACACCCCCCTTTCTATATACAAACATCAACATGCTTAACTATTCACTTCCCCCCAAAAATATGTAGTATTCAGTCTGCTTATATGGGAGTTGGCTGAGGAGCCATTTCAGCATATGTATGACTTTATCCTAAACTGCTCTACGGTATTGAATCCCCCATTGAAATGCAATGTTTGGGTACAACTTCCTTTATAGGAACAGACTCCTGAAACTCTTACCAGCCCACAAAAGTAGTCCATAGTCATGCAAATAGTCCTATTGTTTTCAATGGGATTGATCAAATGATTAAAGGTTTACAGGATTAGGTTCCAAGTTTGTAATTTGTTCTGGGTGAAACTGACAATGCCTGAGCTGTCAGATCAGAAGGAGTGTCATTCGAATAAAGGTGGGCAAATGTGTGATAAGTCTTAGCTCCGTTATGTCTCTCATCTTATTTTCAGCAAAGTTCTTGGCAGATTCCTGAGGCAGCTGGTTTAAGGCCGTCAGTGTTGGCATTATAATCTTTACTTATAGTTCTCTCACCCATAAAACTGGACAATGAGGCATTTGTTTTCTTGTTTTTTGCTGCTCCACTTCCAGTTAACAAAATGCATGTTAGACTAGTTTGGCTGCAAAGAAAAATTCTAGGTACACTGGGGACAAAACCTGATTCCGATCAGGCTGCAGAACTGGGCTGACATCAGAATCCAAACATCCTAGGTCAGTGGAAGCAGAGGCATTCCTCTAATGATTTGGACTTGATGTGATGCAGTATGGATGTCATGGATAATTCAGACCAATGGGGAGAAACAGAATAAAAAACACTGTTTAAACACTTTCTGCCCCCCATTCCTCCCCTTTAGAGGACTCCTGACCAATGTAACAGCACAATACGTATGCAAACAAACTTAACTTTAAAAAGGCTTTGAGTTTGTTTGCATATGTATTGTGCTGTTAAAGCCCTATAAAGAATGAATGTCCTCCCTAGATGCATTCTGCTCTGGAGGGGTTGGGGGGCTAGCCCAAGTCTTTCCAATACTCAGTACCCACTAAAAATCTCTTGCTGGTACTGCATACTGGCAGGTACCACCCTACTTGCACCCCTGGGTGTACTGGACAGTACCAATATGGAGACAGGGAGAGGCATATTTGGGAATGTCCACTGGTGAGTTAGGAGCATCAGAATGGAGCTTCAGAATGGAGCTTCATTCCCTCCAGGATCAAAACAGGTACTGGGACTCCCAATTCTCCTGGCCTTGGTGACTACTGCAGCCCTAAGGGGATTCTAACTAAGTTCTCTAATGATCTCCCATACCACCACCTCAGACTGCCTTGCAGAGCCACTGAACCCCCCAGGCTTCCCTTGTCCCTGAAACATCCTGCAACCCTTTTGGCTCTCCATTTCCAAAGCCAGCTTCCCTGAATCGTTTCACCCTATTCCAAGCTCCCTCTGGTCCCCTGGGTTCAGTGCATTCTTTCCTGCTTTCACTCCTAAACTTGCCTCCCTTAAGACTTCTTAAAGTGTGTGCAGGAGCTGAGTTTGTCTTGATCCCATGATTCCTGAGGACCTATTAAAGCTGCTGGCAGGTTTTTCAACTACAGGGGGGCTACATGGAGGCAAACGTGGGATGGGGACATAGGAAGCAGGGGCATCTGAAGGAAGTTGACTTGGCGGTGGACTGGGGAAAATGCTGGCAAAGAGAAGATGTAGCATGAAAGCACTCTTGTTTTACTCTTCTAGAGTAGCTTTTCCAAATATAAGCAGTCCACGCTGCAAGGTTTGAATTGTGCTTGAATTCAGGGTCTGCCAGTTGTGTGGAGCAGCAGCTTTCTGCAGCGTACTTCCCAGCAGATATCAGTGCTGAAATGCAAACAAACAGGAGTTAAAACCACTACAATCTGTATTACTTGGAGTCCCCTCCATGACTGCAACTGCTTTGCTGTGGGGTGGCCAATGGGAGGAGGGCAGAGTGGGAGCCCAGCACAGCACCTGGAGCTATCTGCCCCAGAAGGTCATGTCAATCAGAAGCTTCCTTGTGTCCTGTAACACTTGCCTTGCTTGCAACAACAAAAACTTCCCAGCCATTTTCCTGGTTGAAGTTGCTGAAGAGCGTGTTTGAATAAACAGTGACTCCATTTCAGAGGGGTGGGAAGCCATTCCTATCTAAATGCTCTGTTCCATGGCTCTACAGATCCAGAAACTTCTCCCCGAAGAAAGGTGGTTTGTGGTCTTTCCCCCTCCCCCCCCGCCCCCCGAGGTTTATTAAGCAAATTACAACACCCTATTTTATCCCAGTCAGTAGCTGCAAAACCTTTTTGGGGGCATCTATCACCCTAGGAAATTTTCAAACTGCTAAAATCCCCCCCCCTTTTTTTTTAAATGGTTGGTTAAAATAAATGTTTTTTATGTCTAAACTTTGGCAGTTCAAGAAGCACAACATGAGAGGAGCAGATGATCAGCTCCTGAGAGATCCTAGCACTGACCTTAAATTCACTGCAGTGCTTTAGTCACTGCTGTGCTGCAAGGTCACTCTGAAATACTTCCTCTAGGTTTCCCAAAAGCGCTGGAAAATAATTCACCCACTTTCCTGCCCTCCCCTGCTTGTCTAACTAAAGTTTGGTGACACTGAAGTAGTGATGTCTCATTGGGCTGAGAGTGCTATCAATCAAACTCATGGTTTTGAGCACATATACAGTAGCTTCCCAAAGCATATTGCACCACTGTAACAAATTTTTTTTTAAAGGAAATCCACCTGTGTTCTGGGGATTTTCCTTCACTACCTAAGGAAGGGCCCAATGAGGGAAATGTTAACTTATCTTCATGGTTTACATGTATATTTCTTCCAGCAAGTCTCTCTTTATGTTAGATCCCTTTTTTAGTCAGAATTATTGCTTTATACTTGGACAAAAGCAGATGATTCTTGCAATGAAGAAAAACACCATTCTCTCTCTCCTTTGCTTTATGCGGCTCTCTTTCAGATGCAGATACATTGTCAGCGTTTCAAAAGGGAAAAATTTAACAAAGCATCAACAGCAGTTAGGGGAGATAAAATAATTAAGGGTCTGACCATGTTGCGGTAAGGTGGCAGAGTAAAAATCTGGTTCTGTTCATGTACTTGGTTTTGTGTAGCATCACAACAGGAGGCAGGTGTCTAATGTGGGGGGCATGGAGAAAGAGGTTTATGAAAATGGCTACGCAACACACCATTTGCTTTTTTCCTTTTCCCTGAAAAGTCTAGCAGCTGTCTTAGTGAAACAAGTTCTGGTATAATAACATGAGTATTTAAAAATAATTCTTGACCTTATTGAAAAATCCTACAGAATTTAATGAAGTATGAGGTCCTTTCTATGGAATGAATCTAAAAAACCGATGGAAAGGGCATTATTCCCCATTCAATTATAGGTTTTTAGAGTCATTTCTGTGGAACCCAGTTGGTTTAAATTTTGTAAGATTTTTCCATAATGGCGGATAAATTCTTTAAGTAAACAGAGGAATTGCTTATTTTTAGCAACAAAAGAGATTGATGCAATTCATTGATAATATTGTACCAAAAGACAGTCAACCTTTTATACAGAAAATAACAAATCATGTTGCTTGATGAGATGGGGACATATTGGACAGCATGTTACACTTCCTGTGTGTCCCCATATAAATAATTAAAGATAAAACCAAACCACTGAAGGATATAAATAAAACAAAGTGACACTGTGTGTAATCTGTTACTCACTGTGCTTCAGTTGACCCATTTTCCTCAAAGATGACAGAGGCTCATTTCAGAAAGGAAATCCAATGACAGAGCTTCAACTAATTGATTGTGGTTTGGTTTATTTATATTAAATAAAAAGAGGAAAATGTTGAAGCAGAAATTTGCTACCATATTTGCATATGCCTTGTTTTCTTCTTGTACTAGACTACTGGTTTTCAACCTTTTTTCATTTGTGGACCCCTAAAAAATTTCAAATAAAGATGCAGATCCCTTTGGAAATCTGAGACATAGGCTGTGGACCCCCATTTGAAAACCACTGTGTTAGATTATATGCTAGGAGACCTCGATAATGAGAATAGCATTGTAGTACACCTCTACCTCGATATAACGCTGTCCTCGGGAGCCAAAAAATCTTACCGCGTTATAGGTGAAACCGCGTTACATTGAACTTGCTTTGATCCACCAGAGTGCGCAGCCCCGCCCCCCCAGAGCACTGCTTTACCGCGTTATATCTGAATTCGTGTTATATCGGATTGCGTTATATCGAGGTAGCGGTGTAATTGGATCCTAACAGTAAACAAGTTATGTCAACAGCAATGGTAACAATGCAATAGTGATTTTAGCATATTCCTAGAAAAAGGCATTTACTAGAAGTGAGTTGAGTTGCAGCCTTTTAAATTTGATTAAGAACAAATGCCTATGTTGCAGATATCTTCCTGCTTCAAGTATTCAGATGGTAAAGTAGAAAACTGCTGGCAGCCTACAAGAGGGTGAAGATGTTGCAAAGCTTTGTTTTCTGTGTCATATGGAGAGATTGTATAGCTAATGTGTAACTAACTAAGGGCTGGTCTACACCCAGCCGCTAGTTTGGCGGCTGGGGATCGAAGTTCTGGGTTCAACTTATCGCGTCTGGTCTGGACGCGATAAGTCGAACCAGGAAGTGCTGGCCGTCGACTGCGGTACTCCAGCTCGGCGAGAGGAGTACCGCGGAGTCGACGGGGAGCCTGCCTGCCGCGTGTGGACCGCATCTGAACCGCGGTAAGTTCGAACTAAGGTATGTCGACTTCAGCTACATTATTCACGTAGCTGAAGTTGCGTACCTTAGTTCGACTTGGGGGGTTAGTGTAGACCAGGCCTAACTTGCAATGTGCTACATGGTTGGCCTAGGAATCCCTTGTCTGAAAATCTGCCATCAGCTCAAGCCCTCTGATAGGTGAGCCACTGTCCTTCCGGATATTGCTAAAGCCTCTCAGACCAAGGTGACTTATCACTGAATCTTGTACAGTATTTCTGTAGAGCAAATTTTGTGCTGCTGAAATGGATCTCCGCCCAGGTGGAGGTGGGAGTGGTAGGAAGTAACAAAAGTGAATTTCTTGCTCGTGGATGGTTCAAGTCCTCTATCTACAGAATAAGTACTGTATATATAATGTCACTGCCTAGCTTTCTTCTACAGCCACATGGACCCTGTTGTTGTTTACAGTGTAATCGTGTATGACAGGGTAATTCAGACCTCCTACGCAGTTGAGGCTTGCCCAAGTATCTGTTGTGGTTTGAAAATTGTTTTGTGACAAACAATAATTTTGAATTGGAGCTTTATTGCTTTAAACCAAGAGAGACCTCATTATTCTGTATCCTCTCTGCTGAATAAACAGTGATGTGAGTGGAGATTCCCCAGTGAACTGCAGCAGACTAACTCTCTCTTCTAACATTACTTTCTACTTGCCTCTCATACCTGAGCAGAGGAATGAAAATATTTACTCTAGTCCTTTCCCTGTGTATGATATAATATTTCTTGAATGCTGGAAGGTGCACTCAATGTCTTTTGCACTCCCTCCTCCACACCCGAGTGGGAGCCTGTCATCTGTTCTGCTTTTGTGCTTGCCAGCACTTTGCAGACAGAAATAATGACCGTCCCCTGCAAGCATGTCCCAGGTGGAAAGGGGCTCTCTCTACTCACTCTGCCTCCCATTGCACCAAAGCAGGTCCAGTCATAGTCTATCTGTAAGTAAATGAGCGGCACAGTCAAGATAACATCACAAAATTGAAGGCTCACTTTTGCATAATGTAGGTGATTTCATATTTTTGTTTATAAAAGAGAGACCTAGAAATCCTAAACAAAAATCAGAGTGAACAAGATGGCTGCTGAGCTCTGATCACTCAGTCACTTTGGTTCTCATGGTGTAGTGTAGAACACTGGTGAATGTGCTTTACATGTCCCCTTCTGTGCTGATCCATAGTGGATTTGAGTGTGTTGCATGTTACAGTCTCTGCTAGAGAGTCTGGGCTCTGGCCCTTATGTATATGACAGCCACTTAGGCTTGCCAACTTTGGTTGGATGAATTCCTCGAGACTTCATCACATGGCATAAGCTTTAATTGCTGGAGACTCCAGGACAATCATGGAGGGTTGGCAACCCTATAGCTAATGTCAGGGCCAACACAGCAAGCACTGAACGGAGGACCTCCAGGCCCAATAGGCGCAAGCTGCTATAGCTTGAGCTAAAATTATCTAATTGAGGGGATAATAGATTCATATCCTCTGTGGATTGGGCACAGAAGGTGCCCTACACACCAGTAAGAGGTAGATGTCTAATTCTATCAATCCCTTGTCTATAAAAGACCTCATACTCTTTTTTGGGGGGGGGGGGGGGGGAGGGGGGAGGAAGGAAGAGCTCAAATGGGTGCAATCCTTAGAACAATGACAGGAGGCACAAGTTCATTAAACCAGTCATGGCTTTTTGTTTCTATTACAGTGCATTTTGAGTGTTGGGTCCTTGGGGTAGAAAGCTCACAGTATAAGGCTAGAAGTGACAGCCAGATCCTCATCAGTCTCTCCCGTACATTGCAGGCTGCCAACACGACCCAGCACTCTTACATGAAACCCTACAGCCGAAATTAGACCAAACTATTGAATGTGAAAGAATGCTCCAGTGCCAGCTCCGAGCACTGGCCCACCTCATCCAGTGTCCCATCTCCAACTGTGGCCATCTCTGATGCTTCACAGAAAGGAGACCAAAAATAAGCCACTATACTTGAAGGGAAAACATTTGTTCTGAACCCCTGCTAGTGACCGGCTGAAGCCCTGAAGCATCAATTTTAGTAATCTAAGACTATCCCCAAGGCTGCTGCCCAGTGCCCCCCCACCATCACAAGCAACCCCGTCATACAACCCCTCCCATAAACTTCTCCAGCTCTCTGTTAAAACCAATTAAGTTGTTTTCCCCCACAACTCCTGTGGGAGGCTGTTCCAGAATTTCACTCCTCTGATGGTTAGAAACCTTTTAGTTTTCAGCTTGAATTTGTTCATGGCCAGTTTATATCAATTTGTTCTTGTCTAGTCATCATAGTTGTCTCCAAATCGCCTAATGCCCTGTTGGGCTTGTATCAATAATATTAGTTATCAAATTCTCCCTTATCACCATTGAAAGCACTTTGTTGATCTCTTTGCCATTTAAACTCATTCACCACAGAATACTGTTAGTTGTTTGCAGAGGTCTTTTTCAGAGTGTTGAATAATATGAATAAAGGTTCAGTTCCAGCAGTTAATTGTTGGAAAGGTAATGAATACCTGATTTAAATGCTGGCATAGTGTCCTATGACTGCATTGTGGTTTGTAAATCTGAGCACACACGCTCTCCCTGCATGTGTTTGACTGCTCGTATTGAGCCATTGCAAATGCCACCAGAGAATCAATACATTTCGATCACACTAATGCAACAATGGACTAATTGTTGATTTCCCTTTCTGAAAAGCATGTAGTGTGAAAGCATTTGGGGTCTGATCCAAGGCCCAGTGAACACAATGAGAAGTCTCCCACTGGCTTCAATGGGCTGGGGATCAGACCCTTTCTGACACAGTCCAGTTATAGCTAGTTATAAAACTGAGGGAAGGGAGGAATAAAGGTAACTATATTACCCTCAGCCTGGCCTCTTCCAGTTGATTTAAGAGCATTACGGTACTTACATAACACCCATTATTGCAATCTCCCAAGAGACAGATGCAGACCTGAGATCAACTGATAGAGAAATTACAGCTTAATTAGCAATTGTGGGACAATCTTTTTTTCCCTTTAAACTGATTTATTACCAGATGTGGTGGCACAATTTGTTTTTTGATTCTCTTTTTTTGGTTTATGTGAAGGAAGGCTTTGTTTAGTCAAGGTCTTGGATAAACTGTATATGACTTACATATCGGTTACATAATACCTACAGACACTCAGCCTCAGAAACATTTGCTGGGAGCTCAGTATTTCTTGGGCTATTTTTCTGACAAATATCCTAGAAGCATTTTCTGTAGCATCACTGTCATGACTCAGAAGTCCCCATTTACTTAAAAGCTAGACATTCCAGTTCTTGTGACCTTTTCTCGGGGTTGTCAGGCACAACTCTTCATATGATGAGAAAGGGCTTAGGGGCCAGATTCTTTTTTCATTTGTACCAGTGCGTACCTGGATTGTGTCTCCATTGACTTCAGTGGCATTACAATGATGATAAAAAAGCTCACCATTTGCCAAAAGTTTGTCTCCTCTGTGCTTCCATACTTAAATATAAGAGGGAAGTCCTGACTCCTTTGATGTCAACTCCCACTGACTTCACTGAGCCAGGATTTCACTTGAGATGCCTCTGGTAACATTTGCCAAATGTTTAATGGCTTCTATTGTAATCAAAGGGTAACTGAGAACAGAGAGGTGTCCAGAGGCTAACTTAAATTAATCCAGCATGCAACACTTGCTTGGCATTCTTATATGTTTTACTTCAAACATTATTTTAAAATGTTACCCTACAAAGGAATAGTTTGTTTTTAATAGGGTTTATGGAGATGCTTATGTGGTAATGGCTGTGGGGTTTTTTGTTTTTGCTTAATTCTTTTAAAGATACAGAAGCCCACACACTTAATTCTGTAGGTACTGATGCACTGTGCAGGTCTTTAGGATCCATGCTGCCCACTTTCCTTTTATGTATCATTTTTCAGAAAGCACCAATTCTAATTTAATAGTGGATTATTTTTTTCAAAAACTACATATGAAAACCTTACCTCTCAGTGAAACAAATGAGAATGGTGGCACTTGAAAGGACAGTCACTGAGAATTCCTCTCTCTAGGAAGTTTGTAATTGAAATCTTTCTTGAATTTTTTTCTCTCCATACTTTATGTGCACTGGCTTATGACAATTTGCAAAAGAGACTTTCTAATGTGTGGTTACCCTATAAACAGCATTAAAGCATCTGTTCTGACAAAACTCTATATACAGTAAATAAACATGGACTTTGCAAAGAGGTCCGATTTTAATTTCATCAGCCTTGAGACTGTCCCTTTAAATTTGTGGACTCTTCCTACACACTTTAGTCATATTTTCCTGTTCCTAATCTAAAGCAACAGATGCTTCAAAGATTGATTAGAATGCTGTGGTGAATGCTCTGAAATACTGACAAAGGAACCTGAAGTCGATATAGTATGCAGCAGTATAACCAATTACAAATAGTTAGTGACAAATATTATATCCACCATAGACTTTCTACAAGGCTATTCCCATTTAGTTTATAAACAAGATGGAGAGCTGTTGCCCCTCCATAAACATTAAAAGATCTCAAAGGCTTTCAGATTTAATAGAAACACTTTGAATTACATTTTGACAAGTGAAATTTTGATTGTAGTAGCACTAGTATACACCAGGTCAAAGAGATTTTTGTTAAGGAGGAGTCACTAAATAAAATTGATATGGGGCTTAAGGCCATGGTAATAATGATGTAATTCCTGTCACATAACAAAAGAAATTCTTGAACTAAAATAAGAACACATCTAAAGATCAACAGAACAGGAATTAGCTACTGATCTTTCATCCATATGAGAACACAGGTTGCAGGGGAATCAGAAGATGTGGACAACTTGCAAGAGATCATGGTTAGTATCATGGGAGAGGACATTTCTCCTTTGTAATTTAATAATAATCTAGTTTTGCTAATTATGATAGCTATCTTTAGTAGGTAAAAAAAGCTACCTTTACTTAGTAAAACTAGGTAGGTTTTGCTAAGTTCAAAGGATATGGGAGCAAAAGATCCCATGAAAAATTTTATGTAAGTGTGAAATTTCTTAGGACATCAAAGCTGTTCTGTGGTTTAAGGTATAAATGAAGCATTTAAATCTCTTGAGTAAATTAACGCACAGTGCCTTAGGATGACTAAGAAAACCACTGGAAAAAAAAAAAGAACGTAAAAGAGAACTTGCTTTCATTTGCCTGTCTCCACATGTGGGCAGATGGAGATTTCTACACATTATTCTCACTGGTCAAATTGTTCTGTTGAAGTATTTGAATGCTGTAGTGTGGGCCAAATCCTGAAGTGTTTACTCAGGGTATATCTACACCACAATCTGAGGTGTGATTTGGAGCACCAATCATTTCAGTCCTTAGTCTTGACACAGCAAACTCTGTTATACTCATCGGAAATAGAAATGGAAAAAGAACATTATGGTTTTGATTTAACTGATGAGGGGTACAGGATATTCTTCTTAATGTGGAGGAATTTGTCAATTGGTGTTTATGTAACTAACTCCCAGCACACTGAGATGGGAATATATTCCATCGCTTGCAAATGCACTTTACTGAAGCCAGAATATTCGGAGAGAGAGCAGTGCTGGTTTTAAAAATTGTATATATATATTAGAATTCCAGTGGTTTAAATCCCGCTGATATGGTACACTTCACACACAATAGATATCTCATCACTTCACAAGCTGTATACCACAATGAAGTGCAGATAATGAGGAGAGAGTTTTGTCTAATGCTTAGAGCAGGGAAATGAGAATCTATTACTGGCTGTGGGACTGATTTATTATATGGCCCATGACAATTCATTTACCCTCTTTTGTTCTTCAGTTTCCCTATCTGCACAATAAGTCTACTGCAGCTTATTTATTTTACTGGGGTGTTGTATGAAGTCTGCTGTTTGTGCTCTGCTTTGAGATCTCTGAATCTTTTCCCTCATGCCTAGGCTGCTACTTTATGCAGTAGAAACAGGGCTGCTGTCAACCTTATATCCCTACCCAAAGGAACTGTTTTATTACATTTCTTACTGGATAATGTGATTCAACTGTAACATGATGCTGTGAAACCATTAGGGTAGAGGCAGTAAACAGTGCACATTTTGATGTCATTTTGGTTAACTAATTATCCCTACTAAATATGGTCAAACCCAGCTCCAAAGTCCTTCCCATAAACTGGAGGAGAGCGTTTTTTCGGTACAGAATAAAAAAAAATCTCTTTTGGGAAGAGATCTAGTTATTTTTTTAAGAGACCCAGAATTCTGTCTGTTGCCTGCTTGCTTCAAGCAGTTAACAAGCATTGTTATTAATTTCCTAATCACACAATTTTATTGGGCTTATGTTAGAGACTTTAACTTTAATTTAGTTTATCATCTGAAATAAATGTTTTGCCTGGTCTTTGCTGTACATGACAAGGCTTGGTTTGTTATATGCATTCATTAATCAACTTTTCTTACTTAAATATGTATTATGACACTTTGTGATTATGGCCTTGTAGCAACAGAACTTCTTGTACTGATCCTTGTCATCTCAAGAAAGGTCTTTCTCTGGAGGCATAAGCTTGAAAGGTCTTTTTGAACAAATTTTTACAATGAATGCAGAATCTTATTCAAGTTCCCAAATTCAAATCAAAATCTTCATTTATATATTTATGCGGCATCCTACATCAAAGGATCTCAAAATGCTTTACACCCAGTGTAATCTGAGATGGTACAGAACATACCACATAACATAGTACTGAAAGAATGTGAAATTCTGCTTTAAAGAATGAGAATAGAAAACCTATATTACAGTTATTGGGATAACTGCTCCTCTGACCCCACCAGGTCTCTTAAGTACACGACTTGGGCCTGGAGCCATCACCTCTCTCTTGTTCTCTCTTGCTCTCAGAGCAGGCCTTGGGCTGCAGTCTCCTGGTACTAATAGTGATTACTTCAGCAGGCTTGATTTATCTTCAGCACTTGCAGTGCCCTCCTCTCCTCTCCAGGAGCAATGACTGAGGTAACCAGTGACCAAACAGCCTTCTCAAAGCAAGGTATTTATTTAGAACAAATGCATTTCAGAGAAAACAGATCCTGAAACAATAATCAGTCTACCCCACCTACCTTACTTTCCCCAAAGCTTACTATTCCCTGAATCTAGGAAAAGATCCAACTCTTTCAAATTCCTCTGCAGAGAAACTGTCAACCTGTCACCTTAAAATTGACCCCTTCCTTTCACTCCTGAGAGATTTTCGACTGTTTATAACCCTTTGATCTATTAATTCCTAGCTTGGCAAAACAGCAGTGTCACTTTAGCTTAGAGCGCTGAAGTATGCCATTGTCTTGTAATTGTTCCCCATGTTTGTTGGGAGGTTTGCAGTTGTGTTGCTCTCCTGTTTGCTTTCCCCACAGCTCCTTATTAAGCTGGAACAATGCTTTCATCCAGGGAAGTCTTATAGCCCAATATATGATAACATCACCTCTCTGACCAACACACATACAGTGTTCATAAAATTATTACACTTCAGTATTCTTAGGCTATTTCTACACTACCACTTATGTCGCTGAAACTTGCGTTGCTCGGGGGTGTGAATATTCCACCCCCCCCCCGAGCAACATAAGTTATGCCAGCGTAAGCGCTAGTGTGCACCGTGCTATGTTGGCGGGGAGCTTCTCCTGCTGACATAGCTATTGCTGCTCGTTGGTAGTGGATTATTTAGAGCTCTCTCCCATTGGCATAGGGCAGCTACACTCTAGTGTAGCCAGTGTGAGAGATCTTAAATTGGTGCAGCTGCATCAGTATAGCTGTGCCATTGTAAGCTTTCTACTATAGACTATTACTTAGTAATTCCATGTTGGTCACAATATATAGTTACAGTACAATGGTCCTTGATCCTTTAAAGTGCAGTTCTACTCTGGAAAATGGCTGCAGATATGACCGCGTGGGATTCCGTGTCCGTTGTATCTCAATAATTTCCATATCACATGTGCTTAGTTTGAGTAAAATTGTGTTTAACTGTCAGCCCTTCAAATGTAACCTGGGGCCTGTAAATCAAGCTGGATGCTCTCCTTTTCCTGCAGTGTTCCATGGGCTAAATTGTTCACGTAGCAGTACCAGTGTAACTCTATTGCTATTGCTGGGTTTGCATAGGTGTAAATGATTGGCTTTGTACTTGGGAGTCGGTAGAGAATTCTGTTGATGATGCAGAAGGCACAGAATCTTGCTTACTCTCAGTCCTGCAAGGCCAGCACTGCTATCCAGGAGTAAATGGGGATAAATACTTATTTTGTCACTAGTTTAAGCAAATATGACTTGTTGGACCCAGGGAGTGAAATCCTGGCCCCATTGAAATCAATGGGAGTTTTGCCATTGACTCCAGTAGAGCCAGGTTTTTATACAAGGAGCAGAACTGTGGAGTCAAAAGTTGTGCTGTTTTTACATTGTCACTTGTCAGAGCAGAACTGTACTTCAACTACTTAAATGGTGTCAGAGCCAGTATGTGGTGTTAGGGTCAGTCTCTTCAGTAATGGGCAGTTTTTAAATTTATATAGAGTTGTCAGTTTTACTCTACTACAACTGGGAAATGGGGAGAAGGAGGCACTCAGACTAAAAGCAAACTAGATGAGAGCCTTATTTTGTAAAAATTGTTTTCTGGCCCTTTAATTTCTTCTGCATCTAAAGCATAGAAAATGATAGGATCTTTTCTCAGTGGAGACAAATGATTCAGCCCTTTCACTGAGGTAATAAATCAAGATGTCTTCACCTGATGTTCCTACTTTCACTGGATTTGGGACATTTTTAGGAATTCTACAGTTGATGATACACGGTTTTCAAATTAATGTTTTAATTCTTTACAATCTGCAAGGAGAATAAAGTAATCAAAGGCATTTGAAACAGAAAACATTACATTTAGTTAGTACTTCTGAAAGGGGCAGGATTGATAACCAGGGGATTTGAAGACCTCTGTCCAAAGAATATGTACGGGAAAAGCAAGTTCGTAATGCTGCTCTGTTAATGCGCATCAAGCATAACCTGAATAGACCTTTAGGTGGAGGGTAGTGCAGTCTCCATATTCATCCAAGGCCTTGGCTGCCCTGCAAAAGGCTGTCATGGTGGTGGTTGCTTTTATGTTGTGGACATCACTAGGAACAGGACTGACATCAGCAGCTTGTTCAAACATAGTTCACCAAAGAGCTATCAGATGGTAACCGGCACTAAACATGAATCCTAATCACAAGAGTTTAACTTTCTGAATGTGAGTACCTGTAGTTCCATTGAGCCTGAGTCATCTAGTCCCCAGCATTCAATGGGGGTATTCCAATCTCTTTGCCACAGGAACCCCCACCCCTTTTTTTTATTTAATTTAAAAATCTTTTCCCGGATAACAGCAGAGAGCTGCATCACATCATTTTGCAGTTGTAATCCAGCCTAATTTAACACTCACTAAGGCCTTCTAGAATTCTTTAAAGTTACCGTCCTTATGAAGAGCTAAATGAATATCAAGAAAAGTGCAATGTACCAAAACTACTTTTCTTTCCCCTCTCTCTGAGGGCTGCAGCATTGCTAATGGAGCGGAACTCTGGTTGTAAATGGAAAGTGAAATATGTGAAGAAAAAATAAATAAGACTGAAAATTTGAGCTCACTCTGGTAGGTGTGTGTTAATGGAACTTGGATGCTATTAGAGTAAATTGTCCCCAGATGAGGGAACCTGGTGCATTTATCTCTTTACGAAAGCATCATTAATGTTCAGTCCACAGGACAGTGGAACCTGCTGGCAGCCCTAGGAAGAATACATATTTTTAGCAAGAACTGGAGTGAAGAATTTAAAGTATAATGTTTTGGTTTCCTTGCAGCTACCCAAATGACTGATGTGTGCTGTGCCAGATCCTCAGCTGGTGTAAATTGGGTTGGATGTGGTCCTGTGAGTTTAGAGCAAATAAATCCGCTCAAACAGATTTAGTAGACATCTGTTGCAGCACAGAGGGAGTTGGAGGAGGGAGATCAGTTTAAATTATGACAGGTTTGTAGCAAAATCTGATTTACCTTATCCAGATACTGCTACCAACGAGAGATCCTGACTGTTTTTCTTAGATAGTCCAGAAGCAAAACCTGTATATCTTTGTCACGCTGTCTGGAGAGGCTCAAGACCGTGAGTGCCTACCTCAGGGCTGACACCTTGAACTGGGGATATGTTCTCTAGTTAGATTTTACCAAGCCAGTAACAAATGTGAACTCTTGGATCACTCTAACAGTCTTACTATGGAGTCATGGGCAGTCCCCTTAAACTCTCCAGTCTATCGTGCCACCCCGGCAAACTAGACTAAGTGATAATTGGTCACTTATTCCAAAAATCACACAACATTTAGGTTGCTTCCAGTCCCAAGACACCAGTAATTTACCCCAGATTAATTGGTACCCTAGATCTTTGGCTGCAGACACTGTCTTTAGTATATCTTGTAATGAATTATCTAAAGGTTTATTAACTAGGAAAGAGGAATAAGAGTTATTTAAAGGCTAAAGCAAGCAAACATATGCACAAATGAGTTGCAGTCTAAATCCTGAGTGACAGAGTTGTAGTGATCTGTCAATTCAAAGTGTCTTTCAGGGAGGACCCAGAAAGCAGCCCCTGGCAATCTCTGGCTTCAGATTGGTGTCTCTGGCCCTGTGAGAGTTCAGACAGCAAAGAGATGAAAAATCTTCACATCAACTACTTTTTTTCCCCTCCTCCAGCATTCAAAGGGATGGGACGAAGCTGTCTGCACATACTTCTCCATGGTTGGATGGGGCAATTAACAAAGCCTTTTTTTCTTTGGCCCACTGAAATTTTGATAGTCCTCCTGGATGAGTGGGTGTGGAGACAATTCCTGTGCCTAGGCTCACAAATTCAGAGCAAACATTTTGAAAATTATAAAGCAAAATGTACATATTTTCTTATAGCACGAAATACAGACATTACAAGTGAGATTAATACGTGCAGCAACTTGCAAGCATTTCATAGAGTCTAAATACTAAATACATTCTTATATGACTGTCATAGGTTTCACCCCCACTCTGGGGACCTGCATGTGAACCCCTAAACTGAATTACCAGTTTAGATCTGGTTTTGCTGCCACCACTCCCAAGTTTTAACTCCTTTCCCTGGGTAGCCTTGAAAGACTTCTTGACCAATTTCCTGGTGAACACCGATCCAAACCCTTGGATCTTAACACAAGGAGAATTTAACCATCCGCCCTCCTTTCCCCCACCAATTCCTGGTGAGTTGAGATCCAATCCCCTTGGATCTTAACACAAGGAAAAATCAATTAGGTTTTTAAAATAAAGGCTTTTAATTAAAGAAAAGAAAGGTAAAAGAAACCCTCTGGGAGATAGCATACAAGCTGATTTCACAAACAACAGATTCAAAACACAGAGGATGTTCCCCTGGGCAAAAACTTAGTTACACAAAAAATACCCAGTTTGATTATTCCCTAATGCCCAAGACAAGTTACAAAGAAATAAACATAAACCTATTTATTTCCTTCACTAATACTCACTACTTGATAAGAGGCTGAATTTTGGAGCTTTTCCATTCCGGTTAAAACTTAAACTGAAACTAAACTCTAAACAAAGGAAACTTCCCTCCTTCCTTTTGAACCATCTTATGCCCCCATTGGTTCCTCTGGTCAGGTGTCAGCTAGGCTAGGTGAACTTCTTAACCCTTTACAGGTAAAAGAGGCATTAACCCTTAATTATCTGTTTATGACAATGGCTAATACCTATTTTGAGCAAAACTAGCATAAAGGTGAACTGGTCTGGTCTCTAGCTATGAGTTTGTCAGTTCTTAGCTAATGCCTGTATCTTGAGCAGGATCTGGCATCTGGCTTGCCAGCATCACAATCTTATCCCCTAGTTTCCACTATCCATGTTCCACAAAGCTGAACTTAGCAATTGCTTCATCTTTTATGATGGAGGCTGGTGGCATAGCATCTGTTGCTCTGAATTGCTTTTAATCTCACCCATTTGGCTTCAGCTGGAATTGTGGGTGCTCAACAATTGAAATCTGACCTGTTGGCCATATTATGCCCTCCTGTGGTAAAATATGCAGGGGACAGTGGCCTCAAGAAATTCTTTGGTGTTCACCTAGCTAAATCCTCACTTACACAGTAATAACACTTTATTTACAGGTTTCAGAGTAGCAGCCGTGTTAGTCTGTATCCGCAAAAAGAACAGGAGTACTTGTGGCACCTTAGAGACTAACAAATTTATTAGAGCATAAGCTTTCGTGGGCTACAGCCCACTTCTTCGGATGCATATAGAGTGGAACATATATTGAGGAGATATATATACACACATACAGAGAGCATGAACAGGTGGGAGTTGTCTTACCAACTCTGAGAGGCCAATTAAGTAAGAGAAAAAAACTTTTGAAGTGATAATCAAGATAGCTCAGTACAGACAGTTTGATAAGAAGTGTGAGAATACTTACAAGGGGAGATAGATTCAATGTTTGTAATGGCTCAGCCATTCCCGGTCCTTATTCAATCCTGAGTTGATTGTATCTAGTTTGCATATCAATTCCAGCTCAGCAGTCTCTCGTTGGAGTCTGTTTTTGAAGTTTTTCTGTTGTAAGATAGCCACCCACAGGTCTGTCATTGAATGGCCAGACAGGTTAAAGTGTTCTCCCACTGGTTTTTGAGTATTATGATTCCTGATGTCAAATTTGTGTCCATTAATTCTTTTGCGTAGAGACTGTCCGGTTTGGCCAATGTACATGGCAGAGGGGCATTGCTGGCACATGATGGCATATATCACATTGGTAGATGTGCAGGTGAACAAGCCCCTGATGGTATGGCTGATGTGATTAGGTCCTATGATGATGTCACTTGAATAGATATGTGGACAGAGTTGGCATCGGGCTTTGTTACAAGGATAGGTTCCTGGGTCAGTGTTTTTGTTCAGTGATGTGTGGTTGCTGGTGAGTATTTGCTTTAGGTTGGGGGGTTGTCTGTAAGCGAGGACAGGTCTGTCTCCTTCAAAAACAGACTCCAACGAGAGATTGCTGAGCTGGAATTGATATGCAAACTAGATACAATCAACTCAGGATTGAATAAGGACTGGGAATGGCTGAGCCATTACAAACATTGAATCTATCTCCCCTTGTAAGTATTCTCACACTTCTTATCAAACTGTCTGTACTGAGCTATCTTGATTATCACTTCAAAAGTTTTTTTCTCTTACTTAATTGGCCTCTCAGAGTTGGTAAGACAACTCCCACCTGTTCATGCTCTCTGTATGTGTGTATATATATCTCCTCAATATATGTTCCACTCTATATGCATCCGAAGAAGTGGGCTGTAGCCCATGAAAGCTTATGCTCTAATAAATTTGTTAGTCTCTAAGGTGCCACAAGTACTCCTGTACTTTATTTACAGTGCCTTTCACTGGATAATCTCAATGTGCTTTACAGTAATGGATACCATATCTGTATTTTACAGATAGGGAAATTGAGGCAGGGATGAAGTAACTTGCCCAAACTCGCATAACAAGACCATCTCACTCTTTCTTGGTACCTGCATCTGCTTCAGCTAAAGTCACAGGGAGTTTTGCCATTGACTTCAGAGCTCATCCAAGATTTGAACCCAGCTTTACACATGTTAGTAGCACACAAAGGAGACACATGATCATAGACCAAAATAAAGCACTGTCAGGTCTGCTAGGCCCAAACGTAGATGTTCCCTGCTTCTTTTTGTGTTGAAGGCAATAGAGAAAAGGACTTTTATAAATTTCAAAACCCTGACTCCTCACAATAATGGAGCCGCCAAGCACAGTAATGACAGGGAATGCCATACAAGTTAATATTGGATAAAATTCAACATCCTGGACTTGTTGTAGTACAGTAGCTGTCCAGCAGAGAAACCAGCGTTTTAATAATGTTTCATTCCTTACTTTTCCAGAACCAAAAACCATATTTTGGAGGAAAAAACTGTTAACTACTGAGCTTGTTCAAATGTTGAATTAGTCAGCCTGGACACTATCCCTTCAAACACATTGATATTTCCTAGATACATGTCTCTTGTTCATTTCTTGTCCTTTCCAGTATTTAACAATAGGCAGGATCATTCTTGCAACATTTTTATTTAAAGACTGGTGTTGACATAACCTCTATTTGCAGAGGAATGGAGATGAGATGTGACTATAAAGGCAGAGGTGTAATGATCTTACAACTATTAATATCTGTGCTAGTCAAAAATCCTCTGTAAACTATCCAAATAAGACTGCTCCTCTTCCAAATAGACCATGAGCTTAAGAAAAGAACATCATGCTGCTAATTAAAAGCTGCATTCCTTTTCTTTTCACATTTATTTCTTTTATCAGCTGAGCAGTATAATCCCTCATAAGTACTTTGCAAGACAATGTATATGTGTTTTTTATAAACGCACAAGCCAATGACTGACTGTAACAGTGAATGCAGTGTAGTTGTAGCTATGTCGGTTCCAGGATACTAGAGAGACAAGGTGGGTGAGGTAATACCTTTTATTGGACCGACTGCTGTTGGTGAGGGAGTTTAAATTCATTACTCTGGTAGACACTAAAAAACATGGGATTTATGGCTCATTACAACAATCTGTAACCACTAACCCCGTCTTTTTGTCCTATGATTGCAGAGTTGTTAACAGGCCACTCTACCTTGAATGGTCCCTTACATATATACTCGCTACTTATGCTAAATAATCTGTTCCACTTTACATTTTGCTGTTATGCTGCCAGTACTTTACCCAGACCTGAAGAAGAGCTTTGTGTGACTTGAAACCTTGTCTCTCTCACCAACAGAAGTTGGTCCAATAAAAGATATTACCTCACCCACCTTGTCTCTCTAGTAACAGTGAATCACTATTGGCATTACCTCGCTAGTGTTGGGGTTATTAATAATCTACAGGTACTTAGCCTTAGACTTAATTATCCATATGTCACCCAGTACGAAAGGAAGTAATAAATCAGTGACAGTCCTTAACAACCTTTATAGCCTCTTAATAGGGCAGTTTCATATCCTGAAACTTTCTAAGAATAATCATTCAACAAGTATCACGGGGACATTCTGGCCCAGATTCTCAGAGGTATTTAGGTGTTTAAATACCTTTGAGAATCTGGGCCTCTGTCTCTTTTTTTGTCTTAGTTATTCCTTCCCATGACCTGTCTACTGTAGAGGTTAATTTGGAATCAGCTGTTGTCACGTTAGTCATGTACAGACTAAGAAAGCAGACTCTTGTAAAGTGGAAATGATTGTTTTTCCTCCCATGGTACTTCATCTTGTGGAGTTATACACAGCAGCAACATATCATAATCATACAACATGCTTCCCCAGAGTCACCTGGTGGTGTGCAATTAAACACTGTGCCTGGGAGTATTCAAAGGAGCCAAAGTGAGTTAGGTATCCAGCTAACATGAGCAGCAGTAAGTGTATTTCTTGAATCTGTTTTTTCAATGTTGAAACAGACTGAACATTCCAAAAGTTGCTGCACAGTAAGTTTATCAAATGTAATGTCACGGGGACTCGAGCAAGATCTTGTAATTCCTTTTGGAAGTGTCTTTGAAAGATAACTGGCATCCATTTTAGTTCAGGAATAAAATAAAAATGCATTATTCTGAAACAAATCAGAAGACACTAGCTGGTGTTCTTTTCTCACCTCCTCCTACTTTGATATGCATCCCTGGAGATGCTTGTTCTTCCTTTAGTGCAGCATGTTATGATTATAGTTACTCCATTTGAATGGGAGCAAGGTGTACTTTTCCCCCTTTAAATTTAAATGTCAGCGCTTGCAGAGCGAGTAAACAGGTACAGAAAGAACATCTGCCATTATGTTATACACACAGCTTTGTTTGTGTGTAGGACAGAGATTAAGTGCTGTATTTTTATTGTGCCTAATTTTGTCACCCCCACACACCAAATTGGAGTAAGGCGCATATTGCCTGTTATATAACTTTTCTGGCAGGTTATATTTGGAGTACAAATTACTTGACTCCATAGGTGCTGTTAATAGTCATATTTACATATAGACATGCATGAGGTTAGCACATTGTATAGATATAAATATAAATTCAGAATGTGAGGGGGAGAAAAGCCAGGGCATGCCCACTCAGAGGTAACTTTTTCATGCAGTACCATATTTTAAAAAATCTTCTCTCTACCTATGGAAAGGAGGAAAAGCAATACTGATCTGAGTTGTTTTCTCTATTTCTTCTAACAGACATCCTTTTCCTACTGGGTTGTGTTTTGTAAATGGTTCTGGTTCTGACCGCTTTCCCCCTTTCTCTCATTCACAGCAGTGATGGCAGACATCAGTCTCTTGACTGTCAATTGCCCTATGCAGTGAGGGAGTCAGTGCTGATCTAATGAATCCAGCCCATCAGCCAAGGGAAACAAACCTTTCCAGCAGGATGCAGAATGAACATCCCTGACACTTTCAGAAAGATGCAAATGGCTTACATAGATTGTCATGCACCTTTTAAAGAAATATTTCAGATGGCCGACTAAGTGAAAACTAAGCTGGGCAAATCCGAACAGTAGCTGGCCTCCTTTAACTGACTCTATAGCTAATTTTTAAGCCACCCTCCCCTACCCTTTTCCCCACTCTGTTAGTTGCTAGGCAACCTTGAATACCAACTGCCTCAGTATCTGTGTGGTTTTTTTTATGAGGAAAATGACCAGGCCCTGAAATACCATTTCTCTGACCGTGTAAGTTGCATCCTTAATGCAAAGTATGATCGTGTATAGAGTGCATATATGCGACTTATACACAAAACGCGTCTTCCGAAGAAGATTAGGGACCCAGTTCAGATCTGGTGTAATGTCACTGGGGTTACAGCAGAAATGAGCCTGGCATGTTACTGAATAATTTTTTTATTTTAAATGCTAGTATTTTCTCTTCAGAGTCTTTATGGCTAATTAACATCTATGTTCTCTACTCTTTGCATTTTTTATGAATTATTTTAAAACTTGTGATAGGCTGCAAAAGGGTTACCCATTCCAGTACTGCATCTTAAGTTACATAATATTCATTTGCTTGGGACTAGGGGTGGGGATTCTGGTGAAATCAGTGTAATATGTATATTAGATGTATATCTGGGGTATGTATACAATACCCATCACTTACAATGCAATGTCACCATATAATGGTTCACCTTAAAAAGTATTGATTTTACCTTAAATAAGGGTATTTCAGTTTCTTGCTCTTGTACGTCTCTATACTCACTGTAGTGAATACCTGGAATTACACAAACACTTAACTTTTTTCACTGTCTAAAGCAATTGGCAAAGTTAAGATAAGATGCATCTCTCTGTTATGAGCTAGAATTAAAGAAAAGAACTGAACTGAAAAGCAAAAAAGCAAATTGAATCAAGTATCAATTTCTGTTCTCACTATCACTGTGACCCAGACCGTAGCGGCATAGAGTTAAATTTTAATTGATTGCTTTTAAAATTCTTCTTCTTAATGTGTATTATTTGTATTGTAGCACCTAGAAGCTCCCCTCTTTAAAAACATTCCTCTCCTGATTCCCTGGTCCACTTTCATTATCCCAGGGTTGGTATGCCATTTGGTTACATCACAAATACTGGGTCCAATTCTGCCATCCTTATTCATGAGGTACAATGTAACGTGGGCTAGGCTTGTCTTTGCTGCAAAGTTAACTCGAGTTCTTACTCGGGTGTTGCTCCTAACCTGAGTCCCATTCTCTCACACAGATCTCGAGTGTGGGGGTGCTCTGTACCTAACCTAGCTGGTTCTTCCAGAGGTATAGGTTAAAAGCATGAATGCTGTTGACACTTTAGCTGGTAACCTGACAACTCTGCCGTGTGGCTGCAGGCCCAAGTGCTGAAAGGCCAATGCCTTCCTACAATTCACCCTGGGCTATATTTTCTAGCCATCTTCTTGGAGTGGTGCCTTGCAAGGTGCCGTGGGATATGACCCCAGAAGGCTAGCGCCTTGCATGATTGACCATAGCACTAGTGTGGAGTATGACATTGCAGGTGGCTGCTCTTGCCTGAGCTAAACCAATTTAAGTGCTCACACACATGTGCTGATCACTCCTGTTAATTCTGCAGTGAAGATATACCCTAAGGGCAGAAGGTTGGGCCCATCGTCCATGAATTACAATGAGATTTCTGGGGCTTGTTTCTCTACAACAACATTTAGGCCAAAAAGTGGGTTTGGTTGCTGATTGAGGGACAGATTCCCAGTGGGTGTAAGTTTGGCATAGCTCCATTGATTTCACAGGAGCTACACTTATTTTCACCAGCTGGAAATCTAGCTCTCAGCATCTAAACACACTTTTCATCTACCTGTACTTGCCCAGTGACTGTCATTAACTGAAATAAATGTGAATTGAACAAAGAGTTGGAGGGAAAATCAGGTCAAGTCCTATGGTGGAGTCGCATATCCCATTTGCTGTGGTGAGGAGAGAGCTTTTAGATATTTCATTACAATGAAATGAAGGCTTCTGAACATGGAAAATTCAGCAGGGAGGGATTTATGAGATTATCCATTAGATTGTTATGGTTCTGTGTTTGTAGAGTGCCTAGCACAATGGAGTCCTGGTCCATGATTGGGGCTCCTAGAAGCTACCATAATACAAATAATAAATTTTTTAAAAAACTGTTAAAATAACATTCAGGTTAAGATTTAAATCACACAAAAGTCATACAAATCAGAGTTATAATTCCCCCAGAAACCTCAGGTCTTCTGTGTGTGCACAATAAAACAAGGTTGTTCATTTCATGATCATTCGGCATGTATGTAATCCTCACCGCTCCTGACCTATGTCAGGTTGGTGGTTATTTAATATTATTACCCCTATTTTACAGATAGGGAAAGTGAATCAAAGAGAGTAATTGACTTGCCCAAGTGCACACAGCAAGTTAGTTGGCAGAATCTGCATTAGAAATCAGGAGACTCTGATTCCCATCTCTCTTCTTATTCCACTAGTCATTTGCCCAATAAATAAATGATTGTTGTGTGGGAGTAAGAACTGCAGGAATGAGCACGTTGTTTCTCTTTCTATTTTCTCCTTCTTTCAGGCCCTCTTCTATATTACTTTCTTCCCTTCTTTATTTTCCTCTCTCCCTTCACCATCTGAGCATCAGAGGCATTTAATGGCCCAGTTCAAATAGACAATTTCATGGAGTGTTGACATGGGCCAAGGAAGAAGGATACCGAACACCGGGCAGAGCATTTCCATAGTTGGTCTCTTGAAACTGAGACTACTTTGGAGCAGTAAACAATCAGAAATTGATAAATTTGCTGAAACCACAATGTTCTAATCTCTCTTCATGTAATTACTGCACATGTTTTATAGTAAAGAAATGAAATTTTCAGCTGACCTGGTAGGGTTGTGCCAATGACTGTTGGCAGGTCTTGTAGTTTAAGCCTTACAACAACTTGATACAGTTTTAATTACATCTGGGAGTCACAGAAAAACCTATCATCCATTAAGCAGACATTTCAACAAGGCCTGTGACTTTAGAGCAGAAATCAAGGTAAAAAAACCTTTAAAAAAAATTTACTTGGGAGGCCTAGGTGTTTTTTCAATTTTGTATCTTTTGCCCTGACTGTTTTACATTTGCATAGACCTTTAGCTGCATAGCTCAAATTAAATTCAGTTGGAGTCGTCCAAATGTCTGACAGTGCATACTTCTTAATATTTCAAAATGAGGACATGCGCAGTGAAGGACTCTGTCTAGGACACTTTAGTTATTCTTTGTGTAGATAAACAAAACACACAAAAAATGTTAAAAGAACATTAAGGTTGTAAAGTCTAGCACTCAGAGAGAGGAAATGGCAGAATTAAGGTTGCCTGTACCTCACAGGAGTGTTGTAAAAATAAATTCAAGAATGTTTGTAAAACATGCAGTTGCTATAGTGAAGAGTGCCACAGACAAGCCCACGAACAGGGGTTGAATAGTGCAAAGTAAATAAGGCCTGGGGCCACAAATCGAACAACGAGGATAAAACAAAATATTGACTAGCTGCTCATTAAGTGAGCATCCATCCTATGCACTGAATGAAGCAGAAAAAAAATTACACATGATCGTGTAATAAAAGACTGTATAGTAATGCATATGCACAAAGGGGGCTGAATTAAAGTTGCATGGGCAACTGTAATTCTGGCATTCCCTAACTTTTAAGTGCCTAACTTTTGCAGCCTCAATGTTCTTTTAACATGATTATTTGTGTGTAATCTTACATATGACTCTTACCCTAGGCAGTTGTTTGACTAGTTATCTGGAGATTCTATGTGATTGTAGTTTAGGCTGTATCCACTTTTCAACTGAACAGTAAGAATTACATCTAGCTTAACTTGCTGTTGGAGGATGGATTGGGAGGGAGTTGTGGCAAAATTGTTTCCAAGCAACAGAACTTGAATCTTTTTAGAGCTTCTTGTGCCACTTGTTCTGTATGAAATTGTCTTTCCTGAGCTAAAAATTCCAGAAAATGTGCAATTTAAACCGTTAAGAATTAATGGGAAGTGAGGATAATGAAAGTTGGAAACTGACTGCAATTCCTGATGGGTTCCTCTAACATATGAAGGGGGTAGCACTAGCCCCCAGAGCATACTTGCTTCTAAAATGCTTAAAGCCACTTTGACCTGCCCTTTTCTGTGCTGTGTCTTCTATGGTGCACCACCTGAGAGAGGCAGAACAGAGTCTTGTCTAAGGATATCCATGTTGAATTGGCAGGGCCGGCTCCAGGGTTTTGGCCGCCCCAAGCAGCCAAAAAAAAAAAAAAAAGCCGCGGTCGCGATCTGCGGCAGCAATTCGGCGGGAGGTCCTTCGCTCCCAGGCGGAGTGAGGGACCGTCCGCCGAATTGCCGCCGAATACCTGGACGTGCCGCCCCTCTCCGGAGCTGCCGCCCCAAGCACCTGCTTGACAAGCTGGTGCCTGGAGCTGGCCCTGTGAATTGGATCCTGAAATTTAATGCACAGGGGGAGGGCTTTGAAGATGTTTGAAGATGGAGAATCGTGGTCATGTTTCTTTGTAGGTGTGAAAAGGCCAGCAGCAGCATTCTGGACATGCTCTAGACTGGTGAGATGGAACCTACGAAGGCTGCACGAACAGTTTATCTGAGACGAAGTGAAGATTTCAGCAGAGGTGGAGTCAAGTCAGTGAGGTGCACAGGAAATTTTGTGGTAGTGGTGACAGGCAGATTTTTTAGATATAGAAGATGTGGGAGGAGAAGGAAAATTCTGGGCCAAGGATGATTGTCAGGGTTATGTGTATGGATGATGGAAGGAAATGAGGAGTCTGAGCTGAGAAGGGAATTACAGGTGATGAAATTGTCTTTGAGAATATTCCTGTAGTTGAAGAGAAGCCCTTCTTTCTTGCTGAGGAAAGGAGAGTTAGAGTGCCAGAGTCAAAGGGTGGACAGTGTCAGATTTTAGGGAGTTAAGGAAGGTACTAGATGAGTTAAGAACTGAGGATAATGCTGGCAGCATAGGGATCTACCCTGTTTTAGTTTGATGAATCTAGTGCATTCAACATTTCCACTTTCCTGTCCTCACTGGTATATGAGAAAACTATCTCTGCAATAATGAAATAGGCTTATAGAGGCCTGAAGAAGTTATCTCCTTGTCTTTTCTTTAGACTCAAGCTTTATGTAGCATTTTCTTTGGCTTGTGAGTGGGTTTGCAGGGACAAGAAGCCATTTTTATTTTTCAAAATTCCCTGTCACTCAGTAGTGAAAACAGAGGGGGAAACCTACTTGTTCTTGTCATGAATCTGGTGAAAATATACCCTCCCCCTCAGTTTCCTCATGGGTGCAAGTTTATTTTGCAGTTGCATGGGGCTGTGGAGAAGTAGCTTGCATGAGTGAGCAAGCACATAATATGTTTGTTAGCATTATAATGTTCCTTTGATGTATGTCTGACTCCTATTAATCTTGAAATTTCCAAAGGACAGCCTGGATCTGCAGTGCTGATATTTTTAAAAAGTAACAATAAAAACTTACAGCTGATTCAGAACTTCTGTGCGGGCCCGTGATGACAGATAAGAATTAAGGGTGACTTGCTGGTCCCAGTAAGACGCTGATCAGCTGCATTCTGTATTAATTGGAGCTTGTGGAGGTCACCCTCTGTGTGCCCTGCAAATAATGAATTACAGTAATGAAGCTAAGAATAGCTAAGTCATTAAATCAGCATCTCCAGGACTTCCCTGTCAAGTAGGCACCTCAGCCTGGCAATAGTCCATAAGTGATTAAAGTATTTGTTCAAGGCTCATTAAAGGAGCTGTGAAAAGTAGTTCCAGTTCCAAAATGACACCTACCATTCTCAAGTTTGAAGGTTTATATTCTCATTATCAAAAGGATTGCTAGAAAGAGAACAAATACCTACCCCCACATCCCATCAACCACCTCCGGTTTTCCTATCAATAGCACTTGTTGCCTAGAGTTCCATTTTAGAAAGAGGCACAACACCCAAGAGTGAAGGTCTCCAAGACAATTCAATGGACCCAAGACGGTTGTTTGATGTGCAGAAAGAACTGAGTAGAGCTGCTTTAAGACTGAAAGCCAAGGCCATATTGAGGAAAAAAATGGATTTGTCTAACTAGGCTTTTATAAGGTCACTGTGGTATCAGAGTAGCCTTTCACAGAATAAACACAACAATACTTTCCTATCACCCTTGCCAGCATGAATAACCTTGAGATTATAGTTGGGATTCAAACATATGTATGTCCTGATTCCTACACCAGTGGAAAGTGAGTGTAAAACACTATCATTTGGATTTGCTAGCATTTTACACTTATGTAGCCTTGGGGTAAATCACTATGCACAGAGTAGGAGACAAAGGGCAAGGATGCTGTTACGTTTGAGAGGGTTGTTGTGGGAAAGCTATGTTAAAGAGATGGGGTTTGCATTCTGCAAGGCAACAAGTAGACAGATATTAAATCTAGTGGGTCGACTGGTTCAAATTAGTGTAGCTCCATTGACTTCGACAAAGCTGTGCCAATGTACACCATTTGAAGATCTGGCCCATTATAGCTGCCACGGTAATTGGTCCCATATCCCAAAGTGGGGAAGTGTTCCCTGACAATGTATATAGAAAAATGACTTCAGAACACATGTATCATAGCACCTATCTATGCTTGTGTGTTAGATGTCATGTCAATAATCAGTAGCACTGCTCAAGGGGTAGGGTAGAAGTCAATGCAAGTATAGGCTGCAGAATCTAGCTTAAAGGTAGATTATATGTATGTATATAATAACACACAAACACATGAAATAGGGAGGAAAATGGACTTGAACAGAACTGAAAATCAGTAGATCTCCCTGTCTCTACCACGGATTCCTTGTGTGGTCTCAGCCATGTCTCTTAATCTCTCCAGGGGAGATTTTTAATGTTTCAGATGAGCGTTAGGCACCTAGCCATCCTTGACTTTCAATGGGAGTTGTGTGCCTAGCTGCCCTTTGTGCCTTTGAAAGCCACCCTCTCTGTGCTTCAAACAACCCTTTTATAAAATAAGGATAACAATGACAAATGTTCACAGGAATGTTTTGAGATTTAGGCCATTAATGGTCCTTTGATGGAAGGTGCTATGGAGCTGCAAAGCATGTTAATAAGAGAATAAATAAATCTCTTGGAGTACAAATCTTTGCTTCCAGGGTCTGTGGCAAGTGGATTTGGATCTTACAGGAGGATAGAACATCAGTGTAAGACCTATTATGACTGGAAGACTTAGGACATGTCTAAACTACAGACATAAGTCGACCTATGTTAGGTCGATTTACAGCCACCACAGTAATTACTGAGGTGGTTAATGTCCACAATACCCTCCTTCTGTCGGTGGTGGGGCTGAGAGCCAGGGCAGCTCCCTGCTGAGAGCCCGGCTGGCCCCCAGACTCTCGGCTCCCCTTCCCACAGACACTGTGTGGCCCTAACTACATTGACATAAGCCCTATGTCTCTTGTGGAGGTGGAGTTATGTCGGTGTAGTAGGAAACTTACATCAGTGGGAGGAGGGCTGTAATGTTTACACTGACATAATTAGGTCAATGTAAGCTGCTTTACTTCGACCTAACTGTGTAGTGTAGACCAGGCCTTAGGTACTGCCCCCTTAGAGAGGGACATAGAAAATCTTATCAGTGAATATCTGAGTTTCGACTTGCTGAGCAGTTTGCAATGAGGCTTCCAAGGGTGATGAAAATAATTACTTTGGGATTTTATTAAATTTATTTCTTGGGTGTGAAGGAGAAATCCTGATCTGCAGCAGGTATTATGTGATGGATGTTCCCACCAACACTCATCTATTTTTAGAGGCTGATTTTGGTTTTTGTACCCCCCTGGGGCTTCAGTTCATTAAAACAGGCTCATGCTTGACAGAACACTAGTGTGTAGCATTTCTGGATTAGCTAGTAATATAAATAGTCACTGCTCTGCTTCTACTACTTTTTCAAGCAATGACCTACTACATACATTCTAGGACATCCCTTGTATTTACGCAGCAGACATGTGTGCTTATCTTTTAAGTTGAGGGCTACCTGAAAGTCGTTAGAGGTTGCAACAACAAGAAAATCTAGAATGCTCTGGATCCATGTTCTCGCCTTTCTTGGGTATAGGCAGCTATTTAGCCTGCAAGACAGGGCTTACAGTTTTTCTGGGATATCATTTCCTGTGTCATTACTTGACAGGGTTTATTTCTGTTCCTTATCTAATTCTTCTCTTCACCCATTCTAGATGCCTACAATATATCTAGCCTCACCTTCTGTTTTAGAAACCATGAGCCCAAGCCTGCAAGGTCCTGAGTGCCTTCAACTCCCATTGACTTAACTCAGTGGTTCTCAACCTATTTATCATTGTGGGCCGCATATGTGGCCCACAAAATGTTAATTGGGCCACAGGTTGAGAACCACAGTACTCCCTACCTAACCCCTCCCCACCCCTATGTCCATCGCCCTCCACACAGAGACCCCCTCCACAGAGTGAGGCCAGGAGCAGAGAGCTGGTCACGGAGCAGAGGCCTGGGACCCTGAACCCTGCTGCATGGGAACCCCCAACCCTGAACCCTGCTGTGCGGGGCCGGGAGGCACTCAGGACACCAACCCTGGACCCTGCCACAATCCCGCACCCTGATGTGTGGGGCTGGGTGGCAACCCGGACCCCACTGTGCGGGGCTGAGCAGCAGCTGGCAGCCCGGAAACTGCGGCCTATAGCACACAGCTGAGCTAGTCCATAGATGTGTGCTAATTGGGCCATAGGTTGAGAACCTCTGACTTCTGCAAAGTTACACCAAGAATTAATTTGGCCTCTTGTGCAAAACAACACGTCTTTTTGAGAGGCTGCTGTCAATTGAGGAGTGGAAACAGTTCACTGGCCAGTCTGGGTGCACTTTTCAGGTTGCTTGCTACAGGTCCTCCTCTGATATTAGTGAAAGAAAAATCTCCTGCCCACTTTCTTCCCCAGGAGAAAGATAGATGTGTTTAGGGAATCCTAGGAGCTACTACACCACATAAATTATCTGAGTAAGTGGGCTACAGAATATTTAGGCAAGAGAAGGAAAAGCAATTGTTTCAAGTCCACTGGAAAATGTTGATGGAAAAACAGGAATATATTTTTCACAATACGCCTCCCACCCATTTTCTGACCAGATCTGCAATAGATTGCTAAAATGAAATTATCCATCTAGACAAGGTAAGGGCTGTGGACACGTTCTCACATGGAATCTTGTGACTGAGTTTTTTTCAACCATAAAAATGCACTGATTGAAGGTAGTTATAGTTCATGGGGTTGGAAATGGGACACAGAGCCTTCGAACTCTGAGTCACCTGTTCATATCATGATCGGGTAGGTAAGAAGAACTAAAAATTGTTACCATTAATTGATTATTTCAGTCCAGTTCCTAGTGATCTCCCATCTACTTGGTGCTAATTGGCGGACTTGTTGGAGAACAAGAATTGTAAGGAGATCTAATTCATCTTTCACTTCTAGAGTTGTTGCTGCCAGAAAAAAGTGTGACGGCAACTTTTAGGGGACGTTTTACTGTCATTCTGTGTCTAGAGGATTTTCTTTACCAGGGCTGACAATTTACATGAGTCCTACATTACATGAGTCCTTGATTAAAAGAAAAGAAAATGTACGATCTTTGTAGTGGATTCATATTTTGAATTTGGATAATACTGAGCCCCTCCACTGTAATAACAAGGAGGAGTTCTGTTGTTCTTCTTGTAGAGAATTGAGGTGATGTAGTCAGGCAGCACTACGTTTTGATGGAATGAATCCTGTAAAAGTTTTTGTCTGTATTGTGGTAGCTATTTCAATTTGCTATATTTCTAACTATGTGATTTCTGTGGCATGTTTGAGGCCAATGCATCATTGTGCTGGCTGTGACACTGATTTGCTGGTGTAATAGACTTCTCCCATGAAGCATACAATTATCTCATTGCTCTAGTTCAGTGTTTCTTGGATAAGAGTAATATTTTTTTCAGGTTACTCACCCAATTTACTAGCTTTGTAAATTAAGTTACACTGATGAACTTTTTTACAGTTCTATCCCTGTACATAACAGATCTGTTAGGTATTAAAATAAATTAGTTTTCAGGTAAGAACATTTTTCTGATTTTGCTTATATTACAATGTTCAGAACAAATTGCTTTCCTGTATATTTTCCATATAGATCTTCTGATTTTTCTTTGCCTAAGGTTAGAACAGACCCTGGCTGGATTAATTGGTTGTAAACCAGCAGTTGTCAAACTTACTATGGGAAACATATGGAAGTATAAAGCATTGTTCTACATAGTTCCCATATTCTGATCAAACAGTATAATTATTTGAATGTCCTTTTTGTTGTATCTGTTTTGGTATACTGTCCTTATGGTATGTACCCTTGGATTTAGAGACCAATTCTGCACTGCTTACTCATGTAAGTAGTCTCCAATGGGCCTACTTGGGTGAGTAAAGGCTGTGGGATCAGATACTAGGGGCCAGATTTTTAAAGGCACTGAGGCATGTATAGGTCCAGATAGGTTCCTAATGGGATTTTCGAAAGTAGCTAGCTGTCTAACTCCCATTGAAATCATTACCACCAGTGTTAATAGAGGAAAATGTTTCTAGCACTCTAGAAATGGAGGGTAAAGTTGACACTTTAGTGGCAATCACTGTTCACCTTAGACTAGTGTAATATTGAATTCTTTCCTCCTTGAAGAATGGGGATATTTCTTTGCTTGTTAAAAGGGTTTTAGCTATGAGGAAACAACTTTTGCTAGGGACTCAGTAAAACAAAACAAATTAGAATGTGAGAACATTACAGGGTGTGTAACTGAATACAAGACTGCAAATGAGTCAAGAGCTTCTGCAGTTCAAGAGTTTAGATTTCTCTGTGATTCAGCAAGACATGCTACCAGAGAAATATAGTAAACATTGTAACTAGTAGAAGAGAACTAAATGTAGCCTATACATCTGATGATTCTATGATTCCACATGTTACTACAAATACCAAATACATATTTCATAATGTGGAGAGATTTTTGTTGCTACCAACTTGCTTTTTTGGACTGTCTTCCTGTCCAAACACAGTTCTTTTCCCCCTCTCTTCATGTTGATAGTTCTAATACTTCCCATCACTGAAAGAATGGCAATTTCATAATCACAGTCACATTTTGAGATTACCTTACAGCTACACAGCCAGCCAGTACACAGAGCGATTAATTTGGAATAGAAACAAGCAAAGTTGATTCCACTCAGGATATTGAATATTTTGCTTGGACTGTAATTCCTTTTTAGACGCTGTAGCTACAGCTTAATAAACAAAAAGCTTTGAGTCCACATGAGATGGTGTAAGGGTTGAGAAAGAAGAAATGAAATGAACTCAATAAGTACTTGTCACAACAAGGGAGAGTTTAATTAAGGGCATGGTAAGTTTATTTCCAAAAGTTTAAAAAAAAAACCCAAAATCGGTATAAAAATTAGCATTCATGTGACCATTTTAATAGCACAATGGGGTCCTGATCCACAAAATACGAATAATGAAATAATAATGCAAATCCCAATGTTCTACACAACAAGGATTCTGGAGTTGTGTGACCGTACCTCAACCCCTCCTGATTTAAAATGACAGCTATAGTTAAACTGGTGCCTGTTTGGATGTAAGCAAGGCCTTAACTGTTTTAAAAAAAAAAAAAAAGAAAGCCTAGAACCTGGAATACAACTGTGCAGCAGTCTCAAAATAATCTGCAGTTATGCAGTTGAATAAGCCCATTATGCAGAAAGCCCTGATTATATAGTGTCCTAGCCTAATATACTGTTTAGACTCAGAATTCATGGTATACCAGTTCTGAGTCACTCTCATAATACAGAGTGATTTCTAGCAGAACTTTTAGAACTGAATAATTGTCTTACTTGGTCACAGTCATTTGTTCTGGGAGATAGTGATTAGAAAGGCTTGATTTTACACTTCAGGTAGAGAGCTTGGGTTTAGAACTCCAAACTCTTCCATGCTGATTTATTTCCTTTTGCAAGAATATCACTGAGGTAGCCATGTTCCTATATTGCACTTTATTTAGGCTTCCCTTCTTGATTACACAGTGGTTTGTTTGAATAACTAAATAGTAAAAGGACAGAGGACTAGATGACTCAAAGGATTAATTTATAATGGTATATGTACATTTTCATATTTACGTCACTGGTCTAACCAGACCCCACTGGGATGGAGTGGAAACCCATGATCAAAATCTCATATACTGTGTAGTCTTTAAGGCCTGTGAGACCTGGAGAAAGGTGCTGCAGGTGACATGACTGAGCTGCACTGAACTAGGTGGCAATGTTAACCAAGTATGAAATTATTTGCTCACCTCCACTTTTACTAAAACAATTCTAAAAATGCACAACAGTGGGAAAACTAATACATGTTGTTTACTTGCATTTTAGCAGAGGAATACCAGTCCTGCACAGGCTTGCTGGAACTAGGGATGCTGGGAGTACGGGAGTACCCCCTGGCTTGAAGTGGTTTCCATCATATAAAGGGTTTACAGTTTTCTTCAATGTCTTTCAGCAGCCCCACTGTAAAAATTATTCCAACAGCACTAGTCTTGCAAGACTTAGGAGTTCTGCTGAAGAAAAGTCTCTTTGAGCTGTGTGGTCCTCTGTGGAAGAGGGGAGCATGCAGCAACAATACAGTCATAAGGGACTGATATATTATTTAGGGAGTAGGAGAGGGGCAGAAGGTGGCTTGCTGGCATAGGCACCTGCTTTGCATAGCTCTTAAACTCTGCAAGATTGGCACTGTGATCCTGAGCTAAAGAGCTTCCTTCATTTGTTCTCTGAAAGATCATAGAATCATAGAACCATAGAATATTGGGTTGGAAGACACCTCACGAGGTCATCTAGTCCAATCCCCTGCTCAAAGCAGGACCAATCCCCAAATAAATCATCCCAGCCAGGGCTTTGTCAAGCCGGGCCTTAAAGCCTCTAAGGATGGACATTCCACCACCTCCCTAGGTAACCCATTCCAGTGCTTCACCACCCTCCTAGTGAAACAGTCTTTCCTAATATCCAACCTAGACCTCCCCCACTGCACCTTGAGACCATTACTCCTTGTTCTGTCATCTGGTACCACTGAGAACAGCCTAGTGCCATCCTCTTTGGAACCCCCCTTCAGGTAGTTGAAGGCTGCTATCAAATCCCCCCTCACTCTTCTCTTCTGCAGACTAAATAACCCCAGTTCCCTCAGCCTCTTCTCATAAGGCATGTTCCCCAGCCCCCTAATCATTTTCGTTGCCCTCCGCTGGACTCTCTCCAATTTGTCCAAATCCTTTCTGTAGTGGGGGGACCAAAACTGGATACAATACTCCACATGTGGCCTCACCAGTGCCGAATAGAGGTGGAATAATCACTTCCGTCGATCTGCTGGCAATGTTCCTACTAATGCAGCCCAATATGCTGTTAGCCTTCCTGGCAACAAGGGCACACTGTTGGCTCATATCCAGCTTCTCATCCATTGTAATCCCTGGGTCCTTTTCTGCAGAATTGCTGCTTACCCAGTCAGTCCCCAGCCTGTAGCAGTGCATGGGATTCTTCCATCCTAAGTGCAGGACTCTTCCCTTGTCCTTGTTGAACCTCATCAGAATTCTTTTGGACCAACCCTCCAATTTGTCCAAGTTACGCTGGAGGGTAGGGATAGGGTCCAGAGTATCTACCTCTCCCCCCATCTTAGTGTCATCTGTGAACTTGCTGAGGGTGCAATCCATCCCATCATCCAGATCATTAATGAAGATGTTGAATAAAATGACATTTCGGCTCCTTCTGTCCCTCTGCCTCTGAGAGAAGCTCCCTGGTGCAGGGATGAATTCAGCACTGTTGTAGGTCTTATGTGGTACACAGAACTTGTGCCTCTATATAGGAGTAAATTTCACCCTAAGAGAGAAGAATTTGGCCCAGACTCCTTCAAGAGAGTTCTGTAAACCTTTCCCTATGCAGTTTTGCAGAAATTTAAGCCACAGGCCTAAAGACAATCCCTTGTACCCTTTCTCTCTCTCTCAGGGACCTCACTAGAAAGATTCCATCTGTCATTTCACTATCATTTCTCATGGTCTGGTGGCTCTCTTCCTCCTACTGTATCGCTCATCTGGCTCAGATTTGCCATGTTGGTGAATATGAGCTGTCCTTATTGCACTGTCCCAGACTTCCTTCTTATCCTGGGTTTTGTGGGGTTCAGAATCGCTCCCTTTGCCCAGGTATTGAGCTCTCCTTATAATTACTTTGCTCCTCATGTTCCTTTCTATGACTTTCTCTTCAGTTTTCTATTTCTGCATTATTTTCTTTTCTCCATTGTTTTGTTTTTGTCTTTCCTCTGTTTCTACTTCTGGATCTTTCCATTTGTTTTTTTTTCTTATGGCTGCCACCATTTCTTCAGCTGTTTGTCTTTCCACTTCCCTCTTTGAACCTTGTCTTTCTCACTGGATGTCTCTGCTGCTTCTTGCAACTCCTTCATGCTGTTCAAGGGATATTCGACTTCTACCACTTCTGTTAAGGGGTTGTACTCCCACTATAACTCTACAACTACAAATGTTCGCATGGAATAGGGTGAATCATTATTACCTTTTGTAGCATTGTGGAAATTATGGATGGAAAAGACACAACTAGCCCATCCTCTTCCCAGCAAAGATAGATTCCTGCAGTACATATTTAGCACTTAATCCCGTCTGATTTTTAAAGTTCCAAGTGCCTGTTATACCCATATATTGTTGGCTGTAACCTGAAAGATGGTGAATACTTTAAAATATACGTACTGAACAAAAACATAATGGAAATGTTTTGACAGTCTGTAAGAAGACTGGAAATGTCAAATCTTAATTTCTCTCTCTGACATGTATGTTTATCAGTAACTTCAGCTAAAATTCTAGATCCGTGAAATCAGATGTTTATGCACACACAAAAATCAGAATAACTTGGACCTATTTGTATACAGTAAAACCTGGCTCAAGAAACTGCTCAGCTGACAAAAATCAGCTTCTTAACAGAAGGAGACTTCTAATAAAGATTTTTTTCAAGAGGAAAGGAGACCCATTAAGGGTAGTCTTTTGTAGAGGTTTTGCTGTCTCAATAAGTAATCCCTCCCAGCAATTGTGTCCCTTGGGTGGAGGGCGGGGGAAAGAGAGGACGTAAGTGGGAATCAACGCTGAACCTAGCCATAAATTCTCTACTTCATTTACTTCCAAGAGCCTGACTGAACCTTGTCCTGATCCATTTCATTTCACTGGATGCTCTCTGCCTTTTGCACCTACAAGCTGACTTTTTTTTCCTTTCCTGTTAAGAGCTTCGAGGTAGGAAAAGCATAATAATGTCTGCCAAGTCAGCGATTGGTTACAGCTACTTGAAAAGCTCTAAGCCTGTGGGATTTTAGCCCACATCACCTCTTCTACCCTCTGGACTAATGAGAGCATGAATCAGCCTGCTGCATTTTGTAGTCACGACAGTCAATGATTAATAGGATTATGATAAGCATAAAGCAACAGGCCCTGTGTACGTTCCAGCTCTGCTTGTGCACTTCAGCCCCTTCTAGGAACTTTTCTCAGGTGGAGATTACTGCCCTTTCTGAACTTGGTGGTGCTTTTATGATATGGACCGGGGGTCTCTAGAGACAAGACTGACACCAAACACATTCTCACTTGTAGACTTAAACAGGATTTGAAACCAAGTGTTGAGAGGTGAAAGTGTAGTGCACACACACTAGCTTATTTTATAAACTAAACCTAGAGAGGATTCTTTTAACACACAAAGACTATGGACTCCTCATTCTTGTCCGTTGTGCAGCAAAGTATAAATATCACCCTTTTCCATCTTTGTTTGTAGCTACTATTTGAAAAGAGCTTAATAAAATTCTCATAACTTAGCCCTCAGTTTGGTAGCAGTAGACGTCAAAGAGTTGATGCAGGTATAATTACTTCATGGCATGTCCAGGAGCTAAGTTTCCGAAGCCCCTATCAGCATGAGGAGGAAATTGTGTCCTAGAGTTAAAACATAGTTCAAACATAGCACTTACTGAACCATAGTCTACCACAGTTTGGCCAGATGCTGTAGCTGGAGCTAGACCGTGTTCAGAAATATGTCGGATAGGTCTCTGAATGAAGTTCTAGCATTGCTCAGGTACAGATACATCAACTGGAAAACCATATGAGAGAATGGTTCAGCCAGAGCTGTCTTGTGAACTGACTTGAAAACTTCTCCCTTTGATGGAGCCAAAATATTAGCCAGCATATAACTTAATAAACCATTCTTTCTAGATTAACAGCTTGTTTCACACCAATAGAAAAACCAAATTATTATTATTCTTTATTATTATTGTCATATGTAGCCCCATAGTACTTAAGAGTACTAATCCTGGGCCAGCGCCTCATTGTGCTGGGTAAACACACAACAAAAAGATAGTCCCTGTCCCACGGAGCTTAAATGCTTTTGTGAGTTTTGTTCAGTGCTAATTATTTTTAAAGTGTTCAAAATGATGATGGGCAAGGAAGATAATCTTAGTGGTGTCTTTTCATGTGGACTGAAGAAGGAGGCAATGTGGGGGAGGCCAGAGGAGAAGCGGGTTCAATAATCAAGACTACAGATGCAGAGGGCCTGTCCAAGAGGTTTAGCAATTTCTAGGAATTAGAAATCCTCCTGCAAAAGACAAATTTGGATCGTGTAGCTATGAAAAGACACACGCATAGAAATAACACACAGATGCTTTCGGGAGTCATTTTGCCTTTATGGTTGTTTTGTTTGGCTTTTGTTTGTTTCTTTGAAAGTTCCATCAGTTTAGTCCAGAGGTGGGCAAACTACGGCCCGCGGGCCACATCTGGCCCGCGGCACTGTCCTGCCCAGCCCCCGAGCTCCTGGCCTGGGAGGCTAGCCCCCACCCCTCTCCCGCAGCCTCAGCTTGCTCGCTGCTCCGCCGCAGGCGCAATGCTCTGGGCAGCGGGGCTGTGAGCTCTTGGGGCAGCACAGCTGCAGAGCCCGGCCTGACCCAGTGCTCTGTGCTGCGCGGTGGCATGGCCCGGCTCTAGCTGGGCGTCGCAGCTGTAGCACCGCCAGCCACCAGTGCTCCAGGTAGTGCAGTAAGGGGGCAGGGAGCAGGGGGGGTTGGATAGAGGGCAGGGGAGTTCGGGGTGGGGGGCAGGGGTGTGGATCGGGGTCAGAGCAGTCAGGGATAGGGGTCGGAGCGGTCGGGGGGGGAACAGGGGGTTGAATGGGGATAGGGGTCCCGGGGGGCAGTCAGGAATGAGGGGGGGTCGGATGGGGCGGCAGGGGGCAGTCTGGGGCAGGGGTTCCAGGGACAGTCAGGGGACAGGGAGAAGGCGGGGTTGGATGGGGCAGTGGTCTTGGGGAGGCCGACAGGGAACGGGGGGGCTTGGATGGGGCAGGAGTCCTGAGGGGGCAGATAGGAGGTGGGGGCCGAGCCACAACCCCCTCCCCTAACCGGCCCTCCATACAATTTATGAAAGCTGATGTAGCTCTCAGGCCAAAAAGTTTGCTCATGACTTGGTTTAGTCCCATTTGCTCATGACTTGGATAGTCCTGTTGTAGGATGAGAAGCTGCCAGGATGCAATGTTACACTGTTATCACTTTTCTAATCCTGCATTTTACTCTGACCTGAATGTAGACAATGCTCGTTCCTGCACCTGGAAAAAAGCTAATAGCTGCAGCACAGGGCAGCTCAGTATGGTACAAAACAACAGGAAAAAATGCGGGTGGAACTCAGATAACACACTGGCAGGATTCTCAGAATAAATGATCAAGTCTTGCATATTAAGCATTCACCTAAGAACTGGGATAAATAAATAAAGATATCCTATCTCCTAGAACTGGAAGGGACCTTGAAAGGTCATCAAGTCCAGCCCCCTGCCTTCACTAGCAGGACCAAGTACTGATTTTTGCCCCAGATCCCTAAGTGGCCCCCTTAAGGATTGAACTCACAACCCTGGGTTTAGTAGGCCAATGCTCAAACCACTGAGCTATCCCTCCCCCGGAGTAGCTATCCTTCCTCTGCATAGAGTAGGTGGATTAATTGACAACAGCAATAACTGTCTAAAACCCGCAGTTATGTGTGATTTAAAGTTTAATCGAGACTGGAGATATTTTAAGGAACTGGCTCCACTGAAGCTTAATGGTAATGGTACCATAATATTGAAGGGACTATTTTTCCTGTAGTGATTAAACTATATCATCTCGTGTAACAGAACATTGGTTCATCATCTGTCCCAGTGCCACAAGGAAGTGATTTCTTATTGAGAAGGCATGTCCATTATTAGCATTTTATAAATTAAACCCTTAAAATAACCATATGCAGTCACATTCTGGATGTAAATGGAAATACCTCTCCCTGCAGGTACTAATGTATGCCTTTGAATCATTAGGTCAGATATGGACAGTTATTTGAATTTGTGCTAACAGGCACACTTTTAAATGTGCAGCTGAACCATTGCACAGTCAAATAAATATGTTGCAGCCATATGCTTCATCTTTTTTGTTGTTTTTCCATTTTAAGAAATCAAGGAAATTAATTGCAGAAAAATTATATGGGAGCAACATTATGGTTGAGATTGGAAATGCACAAGCAGGACCGGCTCCAGGGTTTTCACCGCCCCAAGCAGCAAAAAAAAAAAAAAAAAAAAAAAAGCAGCGATCGCAATCTGTTCTACCGCCGCCGCTTCATTCTTCAGCGGCAATTCGGCGGCAGGAGTGAGGGACCTGCCGCCGAATTGCCCCTGAAGAGCTGGACGTGCCGCCCCCTCCGTTGGCCGCCCCAAGCACTTGCTTGCTGGACTGGTGCCTGGAGCCGGCCCTGTGCACAAGTCAGTAAACTCCAGTCTTTGCCTGTCACTGCACTGTATGTTTCCTACATTGAATGTATAAAAATTGACACCACACATAGGAAATCAGAACTAGTGATCAGTTTGCAGGTTCAGTCATAACAAGCTGCCAAACAACTGGAAGCATCTCATGCCTGCCTTTCCTGACACATTTAGCATGGCCCCTCCTGGCTTGCCAGCTCGCTCCTATTTCCTCATAGTAAGCTAACTTTTGAGAATTCATTGTGTGGCGCTTTAATACCTCTCCTGTCAAACTTCATAAACTTTGTAGCACTTGGGTGAGTGGTGTAGTTTCTGTAGCACCCTACTGCTTCCTCAGTGCCATTCTGTCTTCCCCATGGCCCTGTTCACCAAATAGTGCAAGATTTTACAAACACAGCACCTGGGATGTCTCAGAGATGTAGCTGGACACTGCAACAGACCTTCAAAGGGAGGGAAGCCTATGAGGGAGACAGGAGTAGGGAGCTTGTCCTGAGGAGGAATGGAGACGCCAGCCTGCTGGGTTTTGGAGAGGGAGTTAATGCCCATAGGGTGGTTGTGAGAAGGGGAGGGATACAAGAGTATAACTGTATTTTAAAGAAGCCTTATTGTGGGCACAGAAAGAAACCATCCCAGTGTGCAGAAAGAATAGCAAATACGGCAGGCAGAGGGCAATGAAAATGATTAGGGGGCTGGGGAACATGACTTACGAGGAGAGGCTGAGGGAACTGGGGTTATTTAGTCTGCAGAAGAGAAGAGTGAGGGGGGATTTGATAGCAGCCTTCAACTACCTGAAGGGGGGTTCCAAAGAGGATGGAGCTCGGCTGTTCTCAGTGGTGGCAGATGACAGAACAAGGAGCGATGGTCTCAAGTTGCAGTGGGGGAAGGTCTACGTTGGATATTAGGAAAGACTATTTCACTAGGAGGGTGGTGAAGCACTGGAATGGGTTACCTAGGGAGGTGGTGGAATCTCCATCCTTAGCAGGCTGGCCTTACCATGAGGCCAACTGAGGCGGCCGCCTCAGGTGCCAGACTGTGGGGGGTCGCCACTAGGACCCAGAGTGTAGAAAATTGTGTCTGCTGCTGGTGCATATGTATTCTCTCTGCTCTAGATGCACAGAGATGGCGGAGTGCTGTGCTGGAGGAAGGAGGGCACAAGAGACATAACAGGCAGGCAGGAGAAAAGGTGAGAGGGAATAACAGAAAGCATCAGGAGCTGCAGGGGGAGAGAGGAGGAGGAGCCTCTTATGTACCTCTCTAGCACCCCCAGGAGCCTGGACTAATTAACACCAGCTTCTCAGGGAGCTTCCTGTTTCCTGCTGCTTCCCTGAACCCTCTTGAGGAGAACAGGCAGTCAACTGAAGTAGTAGGAGCCAGTTAGGCCCTTAAGATGCTGATATCTTCCCTCACTCAGGCCCTGCTACCAGCCTGCTTATTTGTACCCTTCAGTTGAGTGTTGAGAGCCACTATAGCTGGCACAGAACAGCAATCATGAGTGAAAGAAGAAAACGCCCCTCTGGGGCGGCATTCAGAAAAAGAAAGAAAAGCTTCCTTTGCTTTCTATCTAAGCAGGAAGGAGTTCTCCTGAGATACACAGACACAAATGTTCACGGTGAGCCTTCCGGCCCCAGTGAGGATGTGAGTGGTGAGGAGATGCCTGATCTTCCAGTTAGTCAGAGTGCAGGTGACCTGGCAGCTACTGCAGCAT
>NW_020664464.1:4474000-4488566 GCF_002925995.2 Terrapene triunguis
GTTCTGGAATATATGTGCACAAATAAGATGACCACCCTCTTTCAAAATGCTTTTGTTGCTCTGCGCATACTTCTAACGCTTCCTGTAAGAGTTGCCAGTGGAGAACGCAGCTTCTCTATGCTGAAGTTAATAAAAACACATCTACGCTCCACAATGACACAGGAGAGGCTGGTCGGCCTTGCAACCATCTCACTAGAGCATGAGCTGGCCCAGACTGTGGACCTTCAGGAAGCAGTTCAAATCTTTGCAACCAAGAAGGCACGGAAAGCACCACTTTGATTATTCAAAGAGATAAATATGCCAGTGTTTACTATGCAGACAAGAAAAGTTACATTTGCTGTTCAGGCGTTTGAAAGTTGTGTTACTTAAAATTTTTGCACAAGGCATTTTAAGTTGTTAGTCCTCCTTTATTGGGGTAGGTAGCAGAGCAGTACCATGAGAGGAGTAGAATATCCTGTAAAATATCGGCAGAAAAGGTGTTGCCTGTGGGTGCAAAAATTCTAGGGCTAGGGCTGGGTTCCTGCCCCGTATTTAGAAATAAAACAAAATGCACCACAAAGTAATCGTATTTCTTTAGTGCCTAACACTCTCCCACTCCCAAACCCTCCCAATTACACTTGACTACTTACAAAATAAACTGTCTCCTGTTTTCTCCTGGAGGGGACAAGGAGAGCCTGGGCAGCGGTTACCTTAATGCTAACTGGTGAAAAGGTCTCTGTGCAAATGCTTTGCAGGAGTATTGTGGTTGCTTTCATTTTGTCTCAGACCTAGGACTATTCTGGGATACTTTAAAAAGCATCCAGAGAGACAGGGCCTCTGTTTTCTCTCTCCTTCAGGTCTGGTATTGTTGTTTTTGTTCATGTATGGTTTCAGGCTCGGTCCATCTGACTTCCCTATGAACAAAAATAAAACCATCATTGTGGCTGAGCCAGTAATGAAACTGGCAGGATAGTAACCCTGTTTGTGTGATGCAGTATTTGGGAGTGGTGGGAGTTGGAGAGTGAGTGCAAGCTATCTCAGATGGCTTTTCAGAAGGGAGAACAGTGGGAAAGGGTCAGGACTCTACATGACAAAATTAACGTGAATACATGGCCGAGTTCATTTTTGAGACCCTGCTGTTGTTCTTATCCCTTCCAGCTGTGCTCTTGCGGGTCTGTGACTTCAGCAGTGCTCCCTGTGTGAATGATAGACCTGAGTTCACTCCCCAGGGCTACCTCTTACGGTGTGCACATTTACACATTTGTGTAAGCTGGAGAAAAAAGACTGAACAATAGTGAAAGCTGGTGAGATGTGGAAGTCTGTTCTCTTCCCTAAATATATTCCTGTCCTGGGGACCTACCAGTTGATTCTGCTATTTTTTCCCCTTGTTAATACTGCAGGAGTTCGTAACACAAGGAATGTTATACAATGCTGCTCATTAAGCATTCAGAACTTGAAACATGAAATGTGGAGCTTAATTGGAAGATTCATTTCTGAGGATAAAATATTGTTCGGAATTTAGAGCACAAATCACAGAATCAGAGACAATTAACCAAAACAAACTACGTGATATGACTTGAATTGAAAGAGCATTTCTTTAATACTGATGGAAGAAAAGCTAGCATATTTACCAGTTTCCAGTGTGTTGTAGAGTAATGTATGTAATAAGAATATTAAATTATAACAAATTTTGACAAACATTTGTGTTTGAGAAATAAATTTGACAGCTATCTATGTGTTTTATCACATTTTAAATTATCTGCCAAAGAGAATGCTTGCAAAAAAGAATTGTTTTCTAAGTGATAGAATGGGTTGCAGTGTTGGGGTGAGGGATGGGTTCTCTTGCTATTTCTGTATAGTAGTTTTCTTTGACAGAGAGAGATTCTTGTCATGCCTAAAATTGTATAATAGCATAATGGATCTGTAAAAAAATAAATCTTCTATAGAAGACAGTATGCTTTACATATGTCTTCAGAATTATTCCTATAATCCTCTACCTGCCGTAATTTCTGTCCCAGAGTTTGTCAGAGATACTGCATTACAAGAATATCTATGTATGGAGAACACATAACTCATTGCTGTATAACTGACAATATAGGAGACCATTTAAGCATGTGAAGTCAATGGAACTTAAGTAAGTGCTTAAAGCTCTGCATGTGCTCAAGAACAGGGATTCTTTTGAGAATCAAGGTCTTAATTGGGATGAATTAGGCAATACGTGCCTGAAGTAGTAGGTGCAACAGCTGCTATAAAAAGTTGATATTCATCATTGGTTGAACTGTGCTACTGCTGTTATCTTCCAGTGCTTTCAGTAATTACCACAATCACTATGTAGTAGCAAAGGTTGCATTTTTAATTGCGCCTACCATAGTATTTTAATCAAATTGCCGTATAATTGAGGGTCCTAAGATTTGCTTTTTGATTTAAAACCCCCCCACTGTTTAAAAGGATTTTAAAAAGCAGTAGTATATGAAGCACTGTGATTCAGAATTCATGTTAACACTCAGTGCTTGAAAATTATCAGATGTGAAGTCAACATATATACTTTCTCTTGTGCACATATTTTAAGATGGCACTTTTATGGCTCTGCATTGCAAAGCTATGCCCTGCTCCCTTAAAACCCTCTCTTCTCTGAATATTTATTCTGGGCTAATTTGGGAGTCATGTACCATTGAAATTCCAACTTGGAATTGGCCTAATACAAAAGTCAGATTAATGAGACTGAAGGCAGCAAATAGGTCTGTCTTCCCATTGCTTACTTGTAACAGCAGGCTCTGCAGCTCACATGTCAAGAGAACTACCAGCACGTTTAAAATCCATGTGACATTTATCAGTACTGTAGTAGCAAATAACAAGTAAAAGTCAGTTTAACAATGACCTACACCAAAAAGGAGGCTTATGTTCATCTTCTTTAAGGAAAGATTTTTTTTAAATGTACAAATGAAACTCAGTAGTAAATACATAGAGCTCCAAGGGCACAATTATACATATAATATGAATTCAGGTCAAGAATTTAAGGATTGACTTGGACCAGAATATAAACCAAAACAAAGTTGTGAGGGATTGTTAGAATTGTATTAGATTGTATTGAATATTGTACAGCATAATATACTGCATTACTTACACACCGTGTTTAATTGGATTCCTTATGGAGAATATAAATCCTGAGAGGTTCAAGTATTCACGCTTAATGAAAAATTCATGCTCGGTCTTCCATAGCAGTGATACATGCAGCACTTTTATGTCATCAGTGGGGTGTCCATCTGTGCTGAAATATTTTGCCACAGGTCATCACAGTTATTTCCTTCATAGCTTGCAAGTTAATTGCATTGATCCACATCATTTTGTTTCTGCAGTATAAGATTTGTTCTGTTTTCTGCTTCTGATATAACACAATTGATTTTAGTGATCCAGGTGCATGAATAACAAATGCATATTTAAGTTAAAAGATTCTGACTTAGGTCCCAGCATATTTGCATATGCTACAATAAGATCTGTGAGTATAAGTTATGATGCATGTGAAACTGATCATAAGACTCAGGTTTTTTCCCTAAAATTATAAGGTCTGTTTCCCAGTTTTTTGCAGATAATTTGCAAACCATACAGGAAAATGTTCCTGAGCTGTTGATCATTTTGTCATGCCAACAGTTTCACATATGCTGAGATGCTCTGTAGTTTATTTTTTAATTTGCAGCAGTAATCACTCAGAACTCTTTTTTTTAGATTTGCTTTCCTTACAAATGGATTCTTAAGCTTAAGTTCTTTTTCTGCAATCTAAAGCCAGCCAGCACATTCTCATTTGAGACAAAGCCAAGACTTTGTCCCAAACCAAAAATGTTAAGATAAATTTAATGTTGTAAACAAACTGGTAATTTACAAAAAAAAATTAGAAGGTGGAAATTGTCTTAAAAATACTACATGTTATATGGGGACTGGCATAAGCTAAGAACTGGGTTATTAATTATTTGTATTATGATAGCACTTAGATATCCAGTCCTCAGCTAGAGAGACAGCCAGTCCCTGCCCTGAAGAGCTCTCAGGCTACGTCTTCACTACAGAGGGGGGTCGATTTAAGATATGCAAATTCAGCTACGCGAATAGCGTAGCTGAATTCGACGTATCGCAGCCGACTTACCCCACTGTAGGGACGGTGGCAAAATCGACCTCTGCGGCTTCCTGTCGACGGCGCTTACTCCCACCTTCGCTGGTGGAGTAAGAGCGTCGATTCGGGGATCGATTGTCGCGTCCCATCGGGACGCGATAAATCGATCCCCGAGAGGTCGATTTCTACCCGCCGATTCAGGCGGGTAGTGAAGACCTAGCCTCAGTGTAAACAAACAAGGAAAGTATCATGACTACTGAGGAACAGAGAGATTTAGGACCAGATGAAAGTCAATGGGATTTAGAAGCCTAGTGCCTAAGTCGCTTTTGAAAATGAGACTTAGGCTCCTAAACCATTGAGGTCTTGCATTTCTGAGTGAAGCAAAACCTAAATAGCTTCTGGGCCATAGTGACTTGTCTATGGTCAGAAAGGAAGTATGTGCTAATAGTGGAATTTGAACCCAGATCTCTTGATACAGTTCAGTACCTTAACTACAGAACCATTCTTCCTCTCAAATCAGCAAAGGCTTTTACTTAGGGTCAGATTTTAAAAAGCATTTAGACTTCCAAAGTATTATAGGCACCTTATGGGATTTTCAAAAGTGCCTAGGGTCCTACGTGCTGTTGAAAATATCACCAGGCGCCTGTTGTCATCGTTAGGCGCCTAAATACCTTTAAAATCTGACTCTTGGTCCTTTTTAGCCCCAGCAATGATCAGTTAGTGCCAGAAAACATAGAAAACAAATGGCTTTTAAATAACAAAACCAGTCCTTTACACCTTAAATCATGGAACCTACTGAGCAGAGATAATGGCAATGCCATGTACTGCATCAGAATATTTCTCCAAAATCCCCCCAAAGCTACAGAGGCCTATTTGAAAATCTCTGACCACTTTCACCATTGAGAAGATGGACATGGGTAATTGAAAAATCAGCATTCCTTCTGAAAGGGCACAGTGAGTAATTGGCACTTAACTTATCATTTGGAAAAGTTGCTGAAGTAAAAACCCTTTATTAGGTGCAGCAGCGTGCTGTGGAATAGTTCAAACATCTCATTACAGTGCAATAAACTAAGTTATTTGATAACTCTAGCAGTGAGGGAAGCTTGTTAAGTCTTAACAACAGTTAACTATGCAATGAAACATTTAAACTGAACATCACAATATCCTTGAATGGCTAAGCAGAATTGATCATCTGGCCTCACAAAAGTTACATATAGATTAATTGCTTATTTATTTAATTGACAGTGCAGAACATGAGAACGGTCATACTGGGTCAGACCAATGGTCCATCTAGCCCAGTATCTTGTCTTCCAACAGTGGCCAATGCCAGGTGATTCAGAGGGATTGAATAGAACAGGTAATCATCAAGTGATCCATTCCCTGTCACCCGTTTCCCAGCTTCTGAGAAACAGAAGCTAGGGACACTTCAGAGCATAGTTTTGATTCCCTGCCCATCCTGGCTAATAGCCATTGATGGACCGGTAGCCTTTTAAAGTTAATTTTGCAATGTGGTATTACGCCACCCTGGCTTTGGCTCTGGTGGCTACTGTTTCAAGTTTAACAGAGTGAAAGTCACTTCCGCTACTTGCTTCAGAGTTAGTCTCTAGGAACACATAAAGACCAAGGGTCGTGACCACACATACATTCACCAATACAAAGTCTAGTCTATTTTACAAGTTTAATTAAAGTTACAGTTAAAGTTATGATTACCCAAGCACATAGAAATTGTATACAGACCTATGCACAAGTTACAAAATATAGTTATATTCACATCCTTAACAACAGGGTTAGGATCTGATGGGTCTCTCATGGCTTGATCATCAGATTTACTGCTGGAGTCTCCCATAGGGAGCTCAATTTTCCCATTCTGAGCATCCCCATTTTATAAAGTGATTCTGTCTACATTTAGCACATCTCCATAAAAGTGTCAACTCTCTTTTCTCTTATTGGTCTGTGTCCCCTGGAAACTTAAAGGACCCTAATTTTCGATAGGCTGTGTAAGTTCTCTTTGTTCGCATTAGCATTGATGCACAACCTGTATCCCATGGTTAAGACACATGTCTGAGACAAGATGCGCCTTTACAGTATTTTTATGATCTAATAGTAACCTTCTGGGTAATTTTGTGCAATATTACCACTTGGTTCCTCTTTTCCCATAATCGTAGGGCTTTGGGTTATTTCTCGTTCATTGGTTTAAGTCACCATTTCTTGTCTTCAAGGCCTAAAATAGCTAAGCTTAAGTCTTGCAGCCCTCAACTTACGGTTTCTTGCATTTCAGCTTGTCTTACTCAAGTCTAATACCTGGTTCCTTGAAATACTGATCAATCTTATACTTTTATAATCCTACAAATTAACTCTAATTAACATACAATGAATATATGTAATATAACATAGATTAATCATAACATCACACAATAAATGGATTATAAACTAAAATAATTGGCTACAGACCTATCCTCCATGAACTTATCTAGTTCTTTTTTGAACCTTGTTATAGTCTTGGCCTTCACAACATCCTCTGGCAAAGAGTTCCATAGGTTGACTGTGCATTGTATGAAGAAATACTTCCTTTTATTTGCTTCAGACCTGCTTCCTATTCATTTCATTTGGTGACCTCTAGTTCTTGTGTTGGAGGAATAAATAACTCTTCCTTATTTACCTTCTCCACACCAGTGATGATTTTATAGACCTCTATCTTATCCCCCCTTAGTCGTCTCTTTTCCAAGCTGAAAAGTCCCAGCCTTATGAATCTCTTCTTGTATGAAATCATTTTTGTTGCCCTTTTCTATACCTTTTCCAATTCCAAAATATCTTTTTTGAGATAGGCAACCAGATCTGTACACAGTATTCAAGATGTGGGCATACCATGGATTTGTATAGAGGCAATATGATATTTTCTGTCTATCTCTCTTTCCTTGATTCCCAACATTCTTTTAGCCTTTTTGACTGCCACTGCATATTGAGTGTATGTTTTCAGAGAACTATCCTAATTTAGACCCCATTATTTTATATGTATAGTTGGGATTGCATAGTTCCACTGCGCATTGCTTTGCATTTATCAACACTGAATTTCATCTGCCATTTTGTTGCTCAGTCACCCGGTTTTATGAGATCACTTTGTAACTCTTCGCAGTCTGCTTTGGACTTAACTATCTTGAGTAGTTTTGTATCATCTGCAAATTTTGCCACCTCACTGTTTATTCCCTTTTCCAGATCATTTATGAATATGTTGAACAGTACTGGTCCCAGTACAGACCCCTGGGGGGACACCACTATTTACCTCTCTCCATTCTGAAAACTGACCATTTATTCCTACCCTTTGTTTCCTATCCCATGACAACTTACTTTGCTTAAGAGCCTTTAGTGTGGGACCTTTTCAAAGGCTTTCTGAAAATCTAAGTACACTACATCCACTGGATCACCCTTGTCCACCTGCTTGTTGACCCCTCAAAGAATTCTAGTAGATTGATAAGACATGATTTCCCTTTATAAAAAACATGTTAACTCTTCCCCAACAAATTGTGTTCAGATTTATCAGACATATAGATGTTCTTTACTATAGTTTCAACCAATTTGCCCGGTACTGAAGTCAGGCTTACCAGCCTGAAATTGCCAGAGTCATCTCTGCAGCCCTATTTAAAAATTGGCATCACAGTAGCTATCCTCCTGTAACCTGGTACAGAAGCTGATTTAAATGATAGGTTACATACCGCAGTTAGTAGTTCTGCAATTTCACATTTGAGTCCCTTCAGAACTCTTGGGTGAATACTCCTGGTGACTTATTACTGTTTAATTTATCAATTTGTTCCAAAACCACCTCTAATGACACCTCAATCTGGGACAGTTCCTCAGATTGGTCACCTAAAAAGAATGGCTCAGGTTTGGGAATTTCCCTCACATCCTCATCCATGAAGACTGATGCAAAGAATTAATTTAGTTTCTCTGCAATGGCCTTATCATCCTTGAGTGCTCCTTTAGCATCTTGATCGTCCAGCGGCCCCACTGGTTGTTTAGCAGGCTTTCTGCTTCTGATGTATTTAATTTTTTTTTGCTGTTACTTTTTGAGTTTTTGGCTAGCTGTTCTTCAAATTCTTTTTTGGGCTTCCTAACTATATTTTTACACTTCACTTACCAGAGTTTTTGCTCCTTTCTACTTTCCTCAATAGGATTTAACTTCCACTTTTTAAAGGATACCTTTTTGCCTCTAACCGCTTCTTTTACTTTGTTGTTTAGCCTCGGAGACTCCTTTTTGGTCCTCTTACTATGGTAGGGTAGTTCCCTAATTGGAAAGGTTTTTTTTATTTTTGCCATATAAAATCTCTCTCACATACACACACAAAGTCTCTCCTTGGTACATTTATAAAACAGAAATAACTCTATTCAAGTTCCATTGGTGTAAATGAGAGGTGAATCGGGCTGTGATGTTTTCGGGTTCAACCCAGACTAGTGAGAGATTGTCACTGCTTGTCCTGTAACCCTGAGTGCCTTAAAATGCTCTGCTGCTGTAGCTCCCTGTGTAGATGCTCCCAGCCAGCATGCAAGCACACTGAGGGTGTTAAGCAGCCTTCATTCAGCAACTCTGCTTCCAGCAGCCTGTCTATAACACAACAGCTCCACTCCACAACACTCCACCAATCTTGGTTACTACTTGCAAGGTGACCCCACCACACCCTCAGTTGCCAACTTTCCCCAAACCATCTGCCCTGTTGTGTGCTGATCTCTCCTGGAACACTCAGAGAATTAATAAGGTTCATTGCTCCTTTAAAGAGACAGAAGCCGAGCTTATGACTTTAATTTGTGTTAACAATTACAGTAACTCAAACATAGCACTGGGTTGTTTTAGGATAAAATTAAAACAAGTTTATTCCATCAAAAAGAGAGGGTTTAAGTGAGTTCAAGTATAAAGAATAAAGACAAAATTGTCAGAAGCAAAAAAAAGTAAACATTTTCTAAGGGCGAGGATTTAACTCAGCAGACTACAGCCTTGGTTCAAGGTAGGTTTCTTACCATTCCTTTCCAGCCATGGCTGACTCTCTCTCAGTCAAGACCAGCCAGAGAAGTACAAGATGCTGGTTTCCCTTGTCTTTATAGATGGAAGATCTTTGCCTAAGCATGTCGCTCACATAAATTCAGTTCCTAGAGATTTCAACCCTCTTGGTTGAATAACCCATATTTCTCAGCTTGCAAGATCTTTGGCTCCCTAAGTCTGTCCAGTGATGGAAATCAAGATGGCTTTTTTCTTTCCTTATATCTTCCCCAACTCACTCTTTTGTCTCCAGACTTAGGATGACCTCATGGTGTTCTTCCCTTCCTGTGGACTTTCTCATTCCTCTGCTGATTCGAATGTAAATGGTGCTTCCATGTTTTTTGGACACACCTTGCTTAATTTAATTGAAGACAGATAGATATCTGCCTTCCCTCTGGTGTGGGAGAAACCCTGTTTCTCCCTGTATTTGGGCATTGACTTTAAAGCATAATATCTTTAAGTAACTCTATTTCCTCCTATAGTGTTAATACATACATTTCACGATATGACTCACCATCATGTCATTAGCTTTCATAAAAGACAGTACCTGATACACTTTTATAATACAGTAATATTGTATACAATCAGTTGGTTATAATTTGAGATTCAGACCCTGGCAAGAAGCTATCTCCCTCCCTCACTAGGTTGTTGGCTTTGTTTTCCATTTTATATAAATGTGCCTTCATTGTGTCTGCCTGGTGACATGCAAATACACATACCTTTTGTAGGGCAGACTGGGCTCATGCACTGCTTGCCAAACACATTTTAAGAACATAATTCTAGCACATATCCATAACTCTTTGTACACATCCTGTATGTGCATCACACAAGAATATTAATGACACAGAGTAGTGAACCACCAATAGGCCACTGTGTCACACAGGCCCAGGGTCGTGGTGTCGATGGGAGTGTGTGCTGGCCTTATAGCACTCTGCATTTATGATGCAATCTATCTACATTGCGTTACTAAATAGCACCAACATCCTATTTCTAAGTATTGTCAATATCTTATGATATGGAGTTGATATGTAGATGTGTGATGAGCAATTTTTCCTCTCATCATCGGGATGTATACGCTGTTGAATTGGCTGTTGTTAAACACGTCTGGAGCACTAGTCGAGGTACATATTTATCTATAGCATATTGCTTGGCTGAGTTCCAACTTCTCGTCAGCATCTACTTACATTTTCCTCATCAGTGCATCATTGACAATCTGATGCGTTATTAAACAGTTTGCTCTTTAAAAGTCCAATTGCCTTTGAGAAGAGGGGCATTTGCATTTTCAGGAGCTATTAGCAAGAAATGACTACAAAAAAAGGATTTGAAGCTATCGACCTTTGGTATCATTTGATCTATTTAATCATAGATTGGAGTTGTCATTTCCGGATGGTCTTTCATGACGCAGTGTTGTGATCTGTTTTGTTTTATTGTTTTGTTTAATGTTTGCAGGTCATATAGCCGATATATAATACAGAATGTTGGATAGTCCTATACAAACAATTTCTGTAGGGCTATTTTTATTAACATGTTGGAGTTTATCAATAATCTTGGCCAGTTTGCCTGTGGAAATGAGAATTTGTTTTCAGTGCATTTTACCTGGTAAAATGAAATTTTTAGTTAACTGGTGTCCACTAACCCCTATACATATGGTTTTCATTAGTCTTCATGCCTATAGTAGTGCCCACAGGCCTTGACCCAGACTGAAGCCTAATCAATGAAGATTAGGGTTGGAAGAGACCTCAGGAGGTCATCTAGTTCAACCCCCTGCTCAACTGTGCTAATTGTGCGAGGTGTCGTACATACACATAGTAAGAGACAGTTATTGCCCAGAAGGACTTTCATTGTAATCGTCAAGCCAGAGAAGGGGTGGGGGAAAGGAAGTAAACCGCTGCTTACTTTCTCATCACTCATGTAGCAGCCCCAGCACAGCCAGCGTACAAGTAGTCAGAGCCTTGTTCCACACCACATATCAACCAGGAGTGGCAAGAACAGGTCACCCCTGAAGCACAAGAGGATGATAAGTCTAGGCAGAGAAGCACCAGTAAACCTACCCATAAGAAGTGTTTGTTGACTGTCCGGTTGCATGAGCGTTCATATAAGCAGCATTATTCTCTTTATCACTGGTGTGAAGTGTGTGTGTGCGCGCGCATGTTTTGTTGTGGGTTTTTTTTTTTTTGAAAGGTGTTCCCTAATTTAAATGACAAGACTCTCTTGGCCTTTCATGGCTCCTGTTAATTGGGTAGCAGGGCAGGTGTGAATTGGTAGGTAGCAGATTTTATTTTCAGATGTCTGAGACCAGACCACCATAATCAAAAGGCAGACCACAATTGACTTCTAGTTCTCTTCCCAGCTCATGCCCACTCCCTCTAATGAAAGGGAACTAGTGTGCCACATGCTTCTGGGTATTATTATGTTTCACACAGAAGCAGTAGCATGAAAATATCAGTTCCTCAGAGTTTGGGGGACTGTTTTAATGGACAGAAATCACATTTCTGTTCTTTATCAAGAGGACTGTGGTGTTTAAAGGACGTTGCAGGTACTGTGTATACACATAGTAAGAGCCTCTGTCCCAAAGAGTGTACAGTCTGAATAGAGAAGACAGTGGAAAAAGTATTATTTTTCACTTTTTATAATGGGAGGCACAGAGAGAGTCAGTGACTTGCAGAAGGCCATACCGGAAGCCTGTGGCAAACCAGGATCTGAACCCAGAGCTCCAAATGATTCAGTTCTGTGCCTTAACCACAAGACTTACCTACCTTCCTCCAGTTTCCCCAACTCTATAGTGGGCACAATGATGTTTAACTTGGGTGAAATATGAATTATATTGCACAGGTTGATATTATTTATGTCAACATATGAGCCCCTTTTCCTGCACTCTGTTTTCAAAAACTATATACATACTTGTATATTTACATTTGGCTGTGAACATCTTAAATCCTGTATAGTTTTTATTTTTTGCCTTTATTCATACAGATTTCAGTGACTATATTAGGAGCTAAAAACTTGATGCCTAGTGCATCATGCACATAATTTAGCAACAGGCTATTTTGGCAATACAGAATCCAAAAGTGGAAGTGGCTCCCTATTATTAACAGAGGCAATAATGGAGATTGGCCAGGTAGGCAAATAATCATTTCTATCAACAATGGGGAGCTGCTTGCATTTTTGGATTCCATAGTGCCATCAACCTCTAGCACTAAATTCTAAGGACTAGTGTGAGGAGTAAATAATATCTGCCTGTGCAATATAATTCTTATTTCACCTATATTAAATATCATTGTGCCTAGGTTAGAGTTGGGGAACTGGAGGAAGATAGGCAAGTCACTAGAGAGTAGATCTTCAGATCCTATCATTATCACTGGAATTTGCGTAAATAATTTCTGACATACTGACATTTCACTTTGAATATTCCAAATATCTTAATTAATGTTCACATGCAAAAATGCATAAATTAATACAATGTCTACAACCTTATTAATTCCCTCTCTCGGTCACCTTTTCATCAAGTCACCAGAGACTAGTGCACTGTCACCAACTCTCATGATTTTGTGGTAAGTCTTGGCTAGATGGTTTGTTCCAGCTTCTACAGCATATGAGGCTCTCAGATTTCATTTAAGAAAATGTTAGTAATACTGCTTTGCAAATACAATAGTTAAGCCCGGATCCTGCACCAGAGTAGTCAATGAGAGTTTTGCCATTGACAGGATTAGGCCCATAGCACCTTTCTTCTGAGTATATCAAGTCACTTTACAAACAGTAAGGGTCCAATTTTGCTACCTTTCTATTAAGTAGAACTGTACTCTGTAAGTACTCCAGTTGGAATCAATGAGTAATGGTGGCAGAATTGGGCTCTGGATAACTAAGCTGCCTTGTTACTCCTGTGAAGTGGGCAAGTATCCAGAATCCTGTTCATAAGTAAATGGAGGGCTCGTCTTCACATGCAGAGCTACAGTTTTGCCGCTGTAGCATTTAAGTGACGATGGGAGAGCTTCTCCCATTGGCATAGCTAATCCACCTCCCTGAGAGGTGGTAGTTATGTTGACGGGAGAAGCTCTCCCATCGACTCAGTGCTTTGTACACCGGGGGTTAGGTCGGTAAAAATACATTGCTCTGGGCTGTGGATTTTTCACACCGCTGAGCAGCATAGTTGTAGACCTGGCCTCAGATACACTACAGACCTATATCAGTATAAGTCAAACAGAGTAAGCCCTGGTCTACACTAAGGAGAGAGGTCAATGTAAGCAGCCTTGCGTCGACCTAACTGTAAGTGTCTACGCTAAAATTTCACTCCGACCGATGTAACTTGCCTGCTACACCGACTTAATAACCCCCCCTCCACAAGTGGCGTAGAGTCAATGTCAATGTAGTTAGGTTGATGCAGCGTCAGCGTAGACACTGTGTTGCTTACATCAACTGTTTTAGGCTTTCAGAAGCCAGCCTACAATGTTCCACACTGACCGTTCAATCGGTGCAAGCGTTCCTGGTGAGGATGTGCACCGCCAACACAAGGAACGAAGTGTAGATATTCACAAGTGATGTAATTACTGTGGTGCCTCTATGCCATTGTAAGCTAGGTCTATTGAATTTTGTAGTGTAGACATGTCCCAAGTGACTTGATAAAAGCTATACAGAGCCACAGCACAAATTACAAAACTCAGTGGCAAAACTGGGACCTGAGTTTGAGAACAACCAATGCCTTGATCTGACTGCTTGGAAACACTCCCTGCTGTAGTGCACTGTTCCTTTGTAGTATTGTCTTAAACATGAGTGTTCTGTGTAGGAATTCTATACAGGCAGGTTTTCTATAATGCTGTGAAGAAAAATTCATTTTAAATGTTTAATCAAATGCCAACCACCTCGATAAGCTGCCAGCAGTGAAACCTCTGTGTTCCTCAGTACATCAGCAGCCTGCAGTCAGCATTGTGACGGATGCCAGGGCTTTCTGCCTTTCTGTGACCTTTCAGTCCCAGCTAATCTGGGATCTTCTCTAGATTTGAACTTGCACAAGGACAGCTCCGTTCTGGCAAATAATCGTTCATACATTTTAAACTGCTCACATTCTTGTATGACTCCTATTCCTCTGTGGCTCAGCTTAATTGCCTTCAGAAACGAAGTCAAACACAGTGTTCTAAAACAAGTAACTGCCATGTAAGAGACAGAGTCAAGATTTTGGGTGTTGGGATCATTTCCCCTGTATAATTAGCTTAGACTGCTAAACAGCTCCCCATGCAGATGGAGTATAATATTTAATACTCCTTCATCCATATGTTTCTTCTCTGGAAACTAAGGGAGTTTCTTCTTATGACAAATTACAGGTTCTGAAACCTAGGGAGGAATATTGAGCCTGATTTTCAAAGGCACAATTGCATGTGCTTAATGTGTTCATTGAGTAACTGTCTGTACATATGGACAGTTATGGATCTAGCTAGCCTTGTGAGCCTGCAAAGGTCTTCCCCCCC
>NW_020664464.1:4488966-4506272 GCF_002925995.2 Terrapene triunguis
CAGAAAAGGACCTGGGGATAGGAAGCTGGATATGAATCAGCAGTGTGTCCTTGTTGCCAAGAAGACTAACAGCATATTGGGCTGCATATTCCCCTCTATTCAGCACTGGTGAGGCCACATCTGGAGTACTGCATCCAGTTTTGGGCCCCCCACTACAGAAAGGATGTGGACAAATTGGAGAGAGTCCAGCGGAGGGCAATGAAAATGATCAGGGGGCTGGGCCACATTACTTATGAGGCTTGTTTAATCTGCAGAAGAAAAGAGTGAGGGGGGATTTGATAGCAGCCGTCAACTACCTGAAGGGGGGTTCCAAAGAGGATGGAGCTCGGCTGTTCTCAGGGGTGGCAGATGACAGAACAAGGAGCAATGGTCTCAAGTTGCAGTGGGGGAGGTCTATGTTGGATATTAGGAAACACTATTTCACTAGGAGAATGGTGAAGCACAGGAATGGGTTACCTATGGAGGTGGTGGAATCTCCATCCTTAAAAACCTCTAAGGCCCGGCTTGACAAAGCCCTGGCTGGGATGATTTAGTTGGTGTTGGTCCTGCTTTGAGCTAGATGACCTGGACTAGATGACCTCCTGAGGACTCTTCCAACCCTAATCTTCTATGATTCTAACACATCTTGAAGAACAGCAGTTACAAAAAGGTAAGTAACCGTTTTTCTTTGAGTGCTAGCTCATGTTGATTCAGTAGTGCAGACCACGCAGATTCATCTGTATTCAGAGTAACAGCAGGAGTGTGTCTGAACAGAAGCTTTTCAGCTCTGCCAATCCAGTCTTTATTGGGGTAACGAGATAAGTAAAGCACTTCCTCTTTTTTTTGGTGGAAGCCACCTAGTATTGGTGCATGATTAACACAGCTGAATGAAGCTGTACTAGTCAGGTTTTGGATACTACTCAGTGAGGAGTTGACAATTGTGACATTGCACTCTATATGATTTTATGAAAGTATGCTGATGAGTATGAATATAATTTAACTGGAATATGCTTCATGCAAAAGGCCTTTTGTAAGGTATCATTACAAAGCTTATAATCTACTGAGTGTGGTCATCCTATTTGTATAAATGTACCACTCTTGTTTCTGAGACTAGAAATATAAAATATAACTCTGAGGGCCTATTGTAATTATGCAAAGTGTGGGCCATTAATGGTGGTTTGGAATCTTGATGACTCCCATCAACCAGGACAATTGCCTGCAGATGACTTGGTTTTACTTGTAAGTCTTCCGGTATACGTGTGTGCTGGCAAGTGGGTAATGGAGTCTTACAGTGACATGTGATCATGTCCCCTGAACTGAAATCCATCTTTAATCTGGTGCTTTTCCATTGAGAAGGAGTGGGTGGGAACCCAGAGAGGGACAAAGGATTCCCGCCTTATGCAAAAGATATATAAGGGGGTGGAACAGAAGAAAGGAGGAGCCATCATGAGAAATCCCTAGCTACCACCTGAGCTGGAACAAGAGCTGTACCAGGGGAAAGGATTGTGCCCAGACCAGGAAGGCGTCCAGTCTGTGAAAGAAACTTATTGAAACATCTCTGAGAGTGAGATTTTATCTGTATTCAGTTTTATTACTGTATTAGACATAGACTTGCGTGTTTTATTTTATTTTGCTTGGTAATTCACTTTGTTCTGTCTGTCACTACTTGGAACCACTTAAATCTCACGTTCTGTATTTAATAAAACCACTGTTTACTTATTAATTAACCCAGAGTATGTATTAATACCTGGGGGGGCAAACAGCTGTGCATATCTTTCTATCAGTGTTATAGAGGGCAAACAATTTATGAGTTTACCCTGTATAAGCTTTATACTGGGTAAAACGCATTTATTTGAGGTTTAGACCCCATTGGGAGTTGAGCATCTGAGTGTTAAAGACAGGAACACTTCTGTAAGTTGCTTTCGGTTAATTCTGCAGCTTTGGGGCACATGGTTCAGACCCCAAGTCTGTAGTGGAGCAGACTGGCATGTCTGGTTCAGCAAGACGGGATGCTGGAGTCTCAAGCTGGCAGGGAAAACAGGGGCAGAAGTAGTATTGGCACATCAGTTGGCAGTTCCCAAGGGGGTTTCTGTGATCCAGCCCGTCACAACAATAAACAAAGAGCAGCTACAACTATTTTCTATTTGGCAGGTAATGAGTACTTACTAATGCAGAGCCATTGCACACACAAGTGCGGGTACCTTGCAGCACTGCAGATTTACAAGAATGAATGAACTTGATGAGCTTAATCACATTTCTGGATCTTGTTCACCACAGGCAAGCATAGAAAGGGGGACTTGTGCCCTTCTCCTATGAAACAGTAAAATGCCAGACTGCACCTCCCCTGAGGTCTCCCTCTGCTTGCCAAGCTAGCCAAAAAGTAAACCGGGTAGTTGAAACCAAGTGGAAACACAAGTGTTATTCTGACTTCACTTACACTTGTGTAACAGGAGTAACATTACTGAATTCAGTAGTTATAGTGGTATAAAACAAGTGTAAGAGAGATCAGAATGAGACTCATAGAAGAATATGTAAAATTAAATGATGTACAGTATAATGAATTGCAAATTACAGTGAAAAACTGAAAGTGTGTAATTTATTATGACAAATGCAGACACAGTGTATGATGAGAATAGGCAGTGGGTCAAATCCATCTAATTGATTTCTGTGAGCTACACCAGTCATAAATTTGGCCCATTGTGACTAACAGTGCTATTACAGGTTTCAGAGTGGTAGCCGTGTAAGTCTGTATCAGCAAAAACAACAAGGAGTACTTGTGGCACCTTAGAGACTAACACATTTATTTGGACATAAGCTTTCATGGGCTACAGCCCACTTCATCAGATGGAGTGGAAAATACAGTAGCAGGTGTGTGTGTATATATATATATATACACATAGTACATGAAAAGATGGGAGTTGCCTTACCAAGTGGGGGGTCAGTCTAAGGAGACAATTCAATTAACAGTAGAATACCAAGGGAGGAAAAATCAATTTTGTAGTGGTAATGAGGGTGGCCCATTTCAAACGTTGACAAGAAGGTGTAACAGTAAGGGGAAATTAGTATGGTAAAATTAGGTTTTGTAATGACCCATCCACTCCCAGATTTTATTCAGGCCTAATTTGATGGTGTCCAGTTTGCACATTAATTCCAGTTCTGCAGTTGCATGTTGGAGTCTGGTTTTGAAGTTTTTGTTGTTGAAGAATTGCCACTTTTAAGTCTGTTATTGAGTGACCAGAGAGGTTAAAGTGTTCTCCTACTGGTTTTTGAATGTTGTAATTCCTGATGTCAGATTTGTGTCCATTTATTCTTTTGCTAGAGACTGTGCGGTTTGGACAATGTACATGGCAGAGGGCCATTGCTGGCACATGATGGCATATATCACATTGGTAGATGTGCAGGTGAATGAGCCCCTGATGGTGTGGCTGATGTGGTTAGGTCCTATGATGGTGTCCCTTGAATAGATATGAGGACAGAGTTGGCACCAGGGTTTGTTGCAGGCTTTGGTTCACGGGTTAGTGTTTTTGTTGTGTGGTGTGTAGTTGCTGGTGAGTATTTGCGTCAGGTTGGGGGGCTGTCTGTAAGTGAGGACTGGCCTGTCTCCCAAGGTCTGTGAGAGTAAGGGATCGTCCTTCAGGATAGGTTGTAGATCCTTGATGATGCACTGGAGAGGTTTTAGTTGGGAGCTGTAGGTGATGGCTAGTGGTGTTCTGTTACTTTCTTTGTTGGGCCTGTCTTGTAGTAGGAGTTTCCTACAGATTCATGGTGACTGGTGCTGTATAACAGTCACCAATACACTCCATTATCATTAGTATTGTTGACGAGAAAGGGAAACTCAATTTAATGTGTTCCAACATGATTCAGGAAAATGAAAGGATAGCACAAAATCATTTCCAAATCATCTCCACACTGAACATTTTGTGAGAAATGAAGACTTGTCAAAGCTATGTCACCGGAGTTCACTTTATTCCTTATTTCAACTGAAATTTCATCAAGTTTAATATTTTTATACATAGCTCATATGACCACCACTGCTTTCTGATATGAAGTGTTTGTTCATGTAGTTACTACAATCCCATGCATGGTATGAGAATGATTTTTTTTTATGGATGTTTCTTTTATTTAGGGAAAAATTGGGATGTAAATTTGATTCGTAATGATACGAGGCTGAGTTCTGGCTTGAGCCAGGTATGCATCTGAAGGTCAGGAGGAGCATCCCTGTCCAGGGGGAGTGTGCAACCCACCCTAACACGCTGTGTGTCTGTTTGCCCCCCTCAAGTAGCTAGAGCACATATAGGGGATTGTGAGACTGATTCTGCTCGGAGGTAATGGATATGGTCCTTTAGTTCAAGCAGTAAAGATTTGTTCTTTGAGATCCTGGGTTCATCCCCCCCCCGGATGTAAAGGCGTAGAGCCCCAATCCTGCGAAGATTTCTGTGTGTGCTTCATGTCACGCACTATGTGTAGTCCTATTGACAGCAATGTAGGATTGCGGCCTAAGAGAATAATCCACAAAGCTATTTTTCATTCCTGACATAGGTCATATTTAAACTCAGTTCTGCAGAAGTGAATGGCTGATGCATCCAGTCACTATACCAGCTAGTTTCTTCTAGGAAAATACCTCTGCACCGGAAACCAATGTATATATGAGAATTCTGGATAGATCTTCAGTCATCACTGATCTTACCTTTTGTTTTTAATCCACAGAAAGTGAGTGAGAAGGTTGGAGGTGCAGAAGGAACTAAGCTAGATGATGACTTCAAAGAAATGGAGAGGGTAAGTCTGAACATAAGTATTAGTTGTTTATTTTTTACATCCCACCATAAAAAGATAAGTGACTTAGCAGCACAAGTCTCCTGATTTATATTCCTAAATCATTATACAGCACAGTTGCACTTATGGTCTGTTACCCCCCATTTATTTGCTAATCAAGAAATATAAAAAACAAATATTACATACAGAGATCAGTGATATTGGCCTCAATTTAGCCATGAGCTAATCCACTGTAGCGGACTCCTGGAAGCAGAGAGTTTGCCTGAATGGATGGATGGATATTCTTATGGCACAAAGATCCCACAATCCTCAGCTCATCGAGGTCAGTCAAGAGGGTCAGAGCTGACTGAGGAAAGAATGTGTCCAAGATGCTTAGGATATTTGCAATTTCAGAGCATCCCCCAAGCAGCCTTCACTGAGCAGGGCTCCTTTGGATCTAGACCTGCAGTTAAGAGATGCCTTCCCCCATCAGAAACTCCACAGATGCTGAAAGTGACAACAGCACCTGCCTTCCCATGGTTGTGAATCCCTCCTGGAAGAAAAGGGAGCACAATACTGTGTGGGTGTATGTGATGGGGTGTCCACCCACACCGGACTGACAGGAGTTAAGATGGCCAGGTAGGCCAATTAACTCTACAGACTGCACCTGGAGGAGGAGCTGGAGAGCAGGGAGCTAACTGAAAGAAGGCTTAGCTGGGCAGGAATGTGTGTGTGTGTGTGGGGAGGGCTATAAAGCCAGGTAGCTAGCAACAGACAGGGGCTGCTGCTGGGAGAGGTCAGTCACTCCCTGGGAAAACAGAGGAATGTTTGGAGGCTGCAGAGGCATGCAGGCTGCAGTCATTCCCTGGGAAGTGGAAGCACGGGGTTGGAGTTGATACACCCAGAGAGAGGCAGGGAACCAGAGTGGTAGAAAGCAGTCCAGGGAGGAAGCAGTGAGAGTGGAAAGTGGGGGGCAGTGAACTGGAAGACTGCCTGGGTCACCATGGGAGTGACAGAGAATTGAAGGACTGTACCCCAGAAGGGGGGAAATGCTGAGTGACCTAGCCTGAGGGCTAAACCATGAAGAGGACGCTGCAGTTCCTGGAGCGAGAAAGGGGCTGCAGACCAGAGAGAGAGTCAGAGCAACGGCATGCAAACTGCAGAAGGAGGCATCTGCCTCAAGAGCTAATCCTCCAAGTGACCAGGAGGAGGCACCAGACCAATGGTGAGTGGTGCATCCCGTGACAGTGTGTACACCCAATCTTTCATCTAGAGGGGTGAACACTCCACACCTATATGTTTAGCTCTCCCTCTCTATGCAAAATTGTCACCCTGAACATAGAGGAAATGTGAATGTAGGGGCCTTTCCTTGCTCACATCACTTAAAATCTGTAGAATTTATTTTGCTGCTTTTTGCACTGAGGCAAAACAGAGAAATTATCATCAAAAACGGAATTTGTTTGGGAAGGTTCTCAGCAGTGGAAAACTAGTGGGAGATTTATAATGGAAACTAGGACAATTAGTTAAGGGGGAGTTCCATTTTATGCTTGTGAACAATATGAGATTGGCAGACCTAGAGAATGAAATCTGCTGTTTATCCACAGAACAACAAAATCATATGCACCAACTCACACCATAGTTCTTCAACTCTGACATAGAGGAAACAGCTCTAGAAGTGACCAGCTCAGTCCCCATGGCCATTCACTCAATGGTCTCTCTGCTAAGATTGCCGATATGGTTGCCAATTAGAGCCGAATCTAGAGGTGTTTGTTCATATGGACAGCACTCTGCTAGGAAAGGACTACAGGTATCAGCTCGTATTCCATAGTTCACTGAGCTACCATGATATGCCACAGTAACTAACGTGTTACTATCTGGATTGCAACACATAGTCAACAAGTGAGATTCTGAATCCCATGATCAGTCTTTTCAGCTGTGCAGTCTCCATACGTGTGGGGTGGAATTAAACATTACAAATTAGTACATTTTAAAACAAAATTTTTCACCAACTTTACCTTCCACAGAAGTGTTGTGAGGCTTAGGGCGTGGCTACACTTGCAAATGTAGAGCGCTTTGAGTTAAACCAGCCCTCGGAGAGCGCAGTAGGGAAAGCGCTGCAGTCTGTCCACACTGACAGCTCCAAGCGCACTTGCAGCGGCATTAGGAGCGGGGCATTATGGGTAGCTATCCCACAGAGCACCTCTTCCCATTCTGGCGCTGTGGCTTGTGGGAAGGGGGTGGGGGGATGCTTGGCATTCTGGTTCCTGTCCCAATGACCCATGATGCATCAGTTCGCATCCCAGCAATCCCTGTGCTTCTGTCCACATTTGGCGCCATCTTTCAATGTTTTTTGTACTGCGCACTCTGTCTTCCCTTTCGGTCTGCGGGAATGGAGCCCGAAATGCTGACGAGTCCTTAAGATCCAAACTGACAGTGAGGACTCCGATGATGATATCTATTTGAGTAACGCATACGACATGAGATTGTATGTGGCATTCACGGACATGCTCACCACCATGGAACGCCGCTTTTGGGCTCGGGAACCAAGCACTGAGTGGTGGGATCACATCGTCCTGCAAGTTTGGGATGACGAGCAGTGGCTGCAGAACTTTTGGATGAGAAAAGCCACTTTCATGGGACTGTGTGAGGAGCTCGCCCCCATCCTGCTGCACAAGGACACAAGATTGAGAGCTGCCCTGCTGGTGGAGAAGTGGGTGGCTATTGCAGTCTGGAAGCTGGCAACTTCAGACAGCTACTGATCGGTCGCTAACCAGTTTGGAGTGGGAAAGTCGACCGTTGGAATCGTGTTGATGCAAGTTTGCAGGGCCATTAATTGCATCCTGCTCAGAAGAACCGTGACTCTGGGTAACGTGCATGACATTGTGGATGGCTTTGCACAAATGGGTTTCCCTAACTGCGGAGGGGTGATAGATGGGACACATATTCCAATTCTGGCACCAGGCCACCTAGCCTCTGAGTACGTTAATTGGAAGGTTCTCCAGGTGCTTGTGGCTCACCGTGGGCGCTTCATTGACATTAACGCAGGCTGGCCCAGAAAGGTATATGACACACGCATGTTTCGGAACACTGGCCTGTTCAGGAAGCTGGAAGCTGGGACTTTTTCCCAGATGAGAAGATCACCATAGGGGAAGTCGAAGTGCCCATTGTGATCCTTAGAGACCCCGCTTACCCTTTAATTCCGTGGCTCATAAAACCCTACACTTTAACCCTGCACTGCAGTGCATCCCGGACATGGCCCCTTTCCATCATGTCCCTTGATATCTGCCCGAAGGTATCATAATTCCTACGGCTGGAGCGCAGCTGGGACTGGACAGCTTCCTCCCCACCATACACTGATGAGGTCCAGCACCTCTCCATTGCTCCATACTGGGGATCGCCTGGCACGTGGAGGCATGGTCACCTGGAAAGATGCGCTGAGAGCACTACACGCCTGGCTGAGCAAACAGGAAGGGGATTTTCAAAATTCCCAGAGAATTTAAAGGGCGGGTCTGACGGTTGGTCACCTGAGGGCAGGGCAGTAGAGTTCAAACTGATGACCAGAGTGGCTAGAACAGGCATTGTGGGACACTTCTGGAGGCCGATCAGAGCACATTAACAGACCAGGGCGTCCACACTGGCACTGCAGCTCTCCAGCAGGGGCACATCAAATGTTATTCCACTCGCTGAGGTGGAGTACCAGGAGCGCTCTAGCCGCAGAGTCCGGGCGCTCTATGTGCCTTGCCAGTGTGGACGCATCGTGAGTTAGAGCGCACGGGGCTGCTTTAATGCGCTCTAACTCACAAGTGTAGCCATGCCCTTCGAAACGTAAGGATGAGATTACTCTTCTTGAGAATGCTAAAGTGAGGGATTGGAGCAGAGAAAACTCCTCTCCTGTCTTTCTTCATTATCCAAGATACCTGCTTCCAGCTCTTCAGTAAACACTGGAAGTATTCTGTCCCCTGATGCACCGTCCCTGCCTGCTTTACAACCTGTGCTACTCAGCTCTTCAACACAGAGCCACTTCTGGGCTCAGTACCAGGAAGTTCAGCTACTCCTGTTACTCTGAGCCACCAGTTCCCTGCTTCCCTTTGCTATTGGGAGGGAGCCAGAGCTGGCAGATGATAAAGACAAGATAAAATGGGAGGGAGAGCAGGCAGAGGAAGCTGTGACTAGCTCATCTGAGGTGTTATTTTTTTAAATAAAAATGTACTGTTTGGAGAAATTCACTCCACAGGACAGAAGATGTACTGTAGGAGAGGCTCACTGTAGAGAAGTACAACAAGGTATTTGCATAAGTGCAGCATGCACAATACGTAATAGAGAGCCACAGATCAACGGAAGCAGACTAAGAGCAACATATTTCTCTTTGGACCTGATCTTCAGAGGTGTTGCGTAGCCCCTGGCAAGTGCTGTTTACCTGGAACACCCAAGGAAGTCAGTGGGTGTTGAGGATGCTCAGAATCAAATCCAGCTGGCCGTTACGGAACTGGGATCTCAAACTGTTCTTTTCTTCTTGTTAAAGAAATAAATTATAAAATAAGTATTTCTTTAAACATATAAAATATAGTTACACATATTTTCCCCAATAAAACTTTATTGAAAAGCTTATGGAGAAGATACAATTAGAAAATGCTCCCATCACATTAAAAACAATTAAGTTTTTTTTAAAGAAAATGGGTGCAAGAACAGATATCAAAAAGGTACATGAGAGCTCACTGACTCCAAAAATATGAGCAATTATAACAGAAAAGTTTACTACGAACACAATTCAAATCTTGGAAACAAAGCCAGAGTCCCAACATAACTGTGAAGGTGAAAGCATGCTGGGGAGAGGTATTTCTGAGATGTTTTTCAGCATGACCTATCTTTTGTTCTTTGTTGTGTTACAGGTGTATTTATAAAGTCAAAATAAATATATTGGTAGTTTGTGAATTGCTGCTTTTGTGAAAAGAAAGTGAGACTACTCAGGATAACTTCCTGCTCTTATCCAAAGAGCCACAAAAACCCAAGTGCATGGCAGACTTCTTACAGCAGCCAATATGTTGAGGTTATATTGCCGCTGCAGGACCTTTGCACAGTAACAAACTTCTGCCATCATTCAAGTGAGAACATGTCAGCTGATTCTAAAGAAGGGCAGCATGTTTTTCTGGATGTATATAATATGGTTTCAGTTAATCTCCAGAGGCAGATTGTTCAGCTGACTGTAAAATGAGGAGGGGTATTTGAGTCTGGCATCACTAGCTAGAGAAGAGAGGCATTTGGCTGGGAAGCCTGTGCAGGGTATGATGTACTGGTGTGATAGCAGCTCACCAATCAGGCTCTCTCAGGAGACCAACTGCAGGGAGTTAAATGGTCAGACATAGAGAAACTAGTAGTCTAGCGGGGAGGTATGGATTACCATGGCCAGGTCTCCCTTGAAGAAAAAGATCTCTTTTCTCCTTATACCACTGCTCCACTCTCATTGCTGCTTAGTGTTTGAAATCTTCTTGGGAACCAGGGCCTACAAACATGTGGTTCTGCTCCAACTCAGATGATGGCTTGTTTGTGCAGTATAACAGTTCACCAGGTATGTTAGCTTATTATCGCACCGCCCAGCACCACTGCTGCACTTGTCACTCACCTTCCCCAACGAGAATCCTCAGGGGAATAAACCTAAGAAGAAGAAAAATGAGTTTTCTTCAAAATTTCACTTTTGTCTATCTTGTCTTTCTCTTCTTTTTATGTTCTTCTCATTTTAATTTCAGAAAGTAGATGTCACCAGCAGGGCTGTGATGGAAGTAATGACCAAGACAGTAGAATATCTTCAGCCCAACCCAGGTAATGAAACTTCTAAGCGAGTCGCAGAATGCTTTAAAGATATTTACCTTTTCTTGGTTCTAGTTTAGAGGATAATTTGTCAGCAGCCTTTGCCACTGTAATTACTTAACCACCCTTCTCTTTTTTTTGTATACTCCGGTGGAGTATGTTTCAGTGTATTGTGTGTATGTGTCTGTCTTGCACATACATGGCTTGATTCTGATCTCAGTTATGCTGGTGTCAATTAGGATTAACACAAAGTTAATGGAGTTACGCTGGAGTGAAATACATTAAATGAGATCAGGTGGTATTGTTGGTTTCTGTAGTACCAAGGCCAGCTGTGCCAATAGTAGCATCAGATCATTCAGAATTACAGCCATCCATATCAAATTATAAAGTATAGTTTTCTATCCTTCCCAGTAGCCAGCAATTAATCAGTGTAGGCTACATTGAGAGTTAAAATGTGGGTGAAGAAGTGGTGTGGGGTTCTCCTGAATTTTCAGCCGAGCTTGGTGAAGTCTATCTCATGTGACCATTCAAAGACCTTACAAAAATTACTTGTTTAACCGAGGTCATTTCCTAAAACAGGTGAAATAGAGTTGCACTCAATACATTTCAGGATGGTTTGGGTAGTTGTTTAAGAAAGGAGGTTGCCCAGGAAGGTTAATCTGTTGTATCCGTTTCATTGCAGATGCTTTCTCCTGGCTACTGCAGTGTCTGAGCATGAGATTTGATATAATTGAATTCACTGATCCTCCACTCTCCTGTTATGGGACAATGTAGAAAGTAGAGACTGATTAATTTTTGCATCATGATCTTAAAAGTGAACTGAAAAGGTTTTGCTGAAAGTTAAAAACTTGATTATAAGATTGGAAAAAAGGAGATGATAATCATGCCTACCTCTTACATAACATGTTTCATCAGTAAATCTCAGTGCTTTATCAATAAATCATTTTTTCCATTTTATAGACAGGAAAACTTAGGCATAGGGTGGGAAAGTAATTTGCTGAGAGTCATACAGTGGTAAAGCTGGGACTAGAACCCATGTAACCTGAGTTATAATCTAATGCTACCCACTGAGCGAGTGTTACTTTAAAGTGTAGCTGTCACTGTATTTTAATAAAATTACCTTCCCAAAAAGAACCTGAGTCTCCTACCTTGTGAGTGGCATCAGAAATACTATATGTGAGGGAAATCAAGACAGGGGTTTAGAATGGGAAAGTTATTTCAAGCCTGGGAGAAACCTGGAACTATACAGTTCTAAATTTTTCATTGTCTAGGGGATGTCTACACAGGGATTAAAAAAACAGTGCTGGCCTAGGTCAGCTGACTCAGGCTCATGGGGCTCAGACTCCAGGGCTGAAAAACTGCTGTGTAGACATTTGGGCTCAGGCTGGAGCCCAAGTTCTGGGACCCCGTGAGGATGGAGGGTCCCAGAACTTGGGCTCCATCAATATCTATGTGACAATTTTTAGCCCCAGAGCCTGAGTTAGCTGGCCTGGGCCAGCTGTGACCATGCCGCAGGTCTTTTATTCCTGTGTAAAGGTACCCTTACAGCCTGATCCAAAGCCCAGTGAGGTCAGTAGAAAGACTTCCATTGAGACCAAAGGGTTTACATCTTGGGCCCTTAGCAAGGCAGCAAATATTTTAGGGTAATTTTTTGTTCATATACAGCACTCAATACATTTGTGAGCAATGGATACATATTGTTTATCAACTTTTGGAATCTTGGAGATTCAAAACAAACAAAATTGAAAAGCCAAACCCTTTGAACTTCACCTTTAAATCAACCCACCTAACTCTTCCTTTCTTTCAAGGCTGAATAATCCTAATTTTTGCCTCTCCCTTCATATGTAAACCATCTTTGTTGCTCTTATCTGACTGTTTTCAATCTCAGTTATGGCTCAGATTTTCAAAGGAACCAAAGGGACTTCAGCACCCTGTTCCCATTGAAATTTGATGGGGTTCTGAGCACTATGAGAGAGAAAAGGGAGTGAGTGGGAGATGCCAGCAGGAGACTTGAAACCTGGTAGACTTGCCTGATGAGCTAACCAGAGACACCTGGTGAGGGGAGAGAACCACAAGCAGCTAGTTCCTTTATAAGAGAGCTGAAGCAGTTGCTTGAGAGAGCTGACTCTGTAAGTCTACAGGGGAGTTAGCTCGGAGCAGGACAGTGGCAAGCCGAAACCCGAGTGGATCACCTCCTAAAAATTCACTGAAAAAAGGGAAAAGGCTAGATGAAGGAACCCTTTCACTCACCAGGCTCCGAGGTAAGAGCCATGCCTTGGACTCTGAGTTCTACTTTTGAGTTATCTGAATAAACCTAAGCCCCTATAAGGGTGGTGATTGGACAAGCAAGTGTGTGGGGTCTCTGTAAAAGGGCATGGAAGAGGGAGAATAAAGGCAGAGCAGAGGCACCCAGCCACAAGAGGTTACATGGGGGCAGCCAACTCATCCACACATACCTAATTCACCCAGACTTTGAAAATTCCAGCCTACATGTTTCTTAAATTCAGGTGAACATAGCAGTGTCAAAAAAGTGTTCCATTGCCACTGTAATGCCTTCAAACAAACTGCATTTTTTTTAACAGACCTCACACATCCAGTTTCCTTTTCTAACTGCCACTGTACCCTGAGCAGACATCTCTATTGAGCTACCCAGGATAAGCCAAACTTTTCCACGGGGATAGCTAAAGTATTTCCTTTGGGCTTCATGACTCTTAAACCTTTTCCATCAGGGGTTCCCGTAAGATCATACACAGCCACAGGAGTCTCCCAGTAACACCAATGACTTACTATGAGAAGAACTTGGCCAAGCCAGTACATATGGAAAGTGTGGCTGTCCAAGTTCAATGTAGTCTGGAAAGCTGTTGCTTAGCTTTCAGTGGGTTGTTTTAAAGGATATGTAAATGCCAGATAGGAATAAAATCAGAAGAAGGAAGTCCTGAGAGAAAAGGTGGTCCATTGGTTAAGGCAGTAGCCTGGTACTTGAGACACTTGGGTTCCAATCACTGCTTTGCCACAGATTTCCTGGGCAAATCATTTAACCTTTGTAGGTATGTATACATAGCAATTAAACACCTGTGGCTGCTCCGGGTCAGCTGACTCAGGGTCGTGGGACTGGGGTTGTAAAATTGCTGTGTAGACATTCAGGCCCAAGTCTGGAACCCTGCAGGGGGGTCCCCCAGAACTCGGGCTCCAGTCCAGGCCTGAATGACTACACAGCAATTTTTAGCCCCACAAGTCTGAGCGAGCTCACCTGGGCCACCCATGGCTGTGCCATAGGTCTTTTATTCCAGTGTAGATGTACCCTTTGCTCCTCTGTTCCCAAACTAGTGCGCTAAGACCTGTTCTATCTATCTTAGATATGTATGTGCCCCCCATTGCCATCTTATCTGAGCTCCGCATCATGGTTAATGTATTCATCTTCATAAAACACTCTGTAAGGTGTGGAAGTGCTATAAGCCCCATTTTATAAGCAGGGAATTGAGACCCAGAGTGCCTAAGTGACTTGCCCAAAGTCATGCAGAAAGTCTGTAGTAGAGCAGGGACTTGAACTCAGGTCCCCCAAGTCCTAGAGTGCGCTAGCCATTAGACTACCTTCCTCTCTCTCTCTCATTACCCTGCTAAAAAGACTGCATCGTGGAAGAACCTAGAGGCTGATTCTGATCTTGTATACACCAGTTGTAACTCTGCTGAAATCACCATGGAGTAACTATGAAGTCAGTGATGTTGCAGTAGTATAAAACCAGTTTGTGTGACATAAGACTCAGTTCCTGGGACTTGTTGCTTTCATTTGAATAAATATTATTTGTTGTGCAGTAATTAGCTAACAGCTGAATGGGTTTGTGTGTCTGCGGAAGTGTATAGACATCTGCAGTAGCGTAAAATAAAATAAAAGGCCATTAACCAGACAAATTTCTTATGAGGGTAGATGGCCAATTTTCATTCTCCTTTAGTGAGTGAGTATTAAGGTGTCATATCTTCCTGTTTTGTGGGTCTTACTTCTGCAAACGGGCAAATATGACCATTAACATATATAAACAGAAAAGGGAGAAACAAAATCAGATCTTACAAATGTGATTCTAAAACATAGTTCAGGAAATACTTGCTGAATGGGAGCCTACATTGGTTATATTTTGGCCAAGATTCTCAGCAGTGTGAATGATTTTGAGGTGCCTCAGTCTCTTGGGGTCCAACCTGAGTCATCTAAAAGGGGCGGATTTGCAGCGGCCAGATGCCCAGCACTTTCTGAAAAATCAGTCCCTTTAAAGATCTCTTGAGTTGAGTACCCAAAATCTGAAGAACCCCAAGTTACTTCTGAAAATCATTCCTCCGTGTTTAAAAATGCACACATGGCTGCCACACCTTACAGGATTCCCTCCTCAGGCCTTGGTGCTGCACAATGCTTTAGTAAGGCTCCATGCTTGTGCAGGGTCTGTCAGCATGGAGCTCATTGTCAGATTGGTGCTACAGGCACTCAGAAGACTCAGGTTTGGTGGAAGGATAGACTACTGCAGTGTTTCTCAACATTTTTGATACCAGGGATAGGCTTGCTGCCTTCCTGCACTGTGTCAGGGACATCTCAGGAACCCTGGTCATTGAGAAACAATGAGCTAGTGTGATAGAATGGTCCATTTATGAGTGTTGCAATGGTTGGCTTGCAGAGGTCAGACAGAAAGAACAGACAGCACTTGCAACAGGCAGGCAGTTCAACCAAGAGGAACCAAGGCAAAATCATAAAAATCTATTTTAAATATTATAGAGCTGGAACATTTGAGTCATATGTAATGTATCAACACTATATATAAATCCTGTAAGAATTCCATATGCTGTGTGAAACAGATCAATAATCTAACAGTGATGTAAAACATGTATAATTAATAGACAGCTAACATATTGTCATTACTTCTCTGACTGCCCCTACCCTGCCATGAGGCTTTCTGGAGAAAGCTGATTACTAGCAAGCCTACTGACAAAAGCAGTTAGAGCCCTGGGGTGCTGCTATGCAGTGCAGTCTTCACTTGTGGGTTCAATTCCCACTTTAGGCAGCTCCCCACACACGTTTTTATTTCAACTTTATATATTCACAGAAGTCTCTTCCCCCTAGAAGTGCACAGGAGAGGGCAGAGGGGTTTGGAATGGTCTCCCTGCTACCACCTTTGCTCCTTCCTGTTGTGTACCATGACACAGAAGTGGTCAGCAGGGGGTTGGTGGGTAGATGTCCTCATACTATGACACAGGCGTGTGGTTCCTTTCCTCTGCCCCACACCGTGACACAGGCAGGAATCTTGCAGGAGCCTGCCTCCCACCATAACACTGGGTGGGAAAGGCACAGCTGGTGGTTACAGCAAAGGTGAGGAGTTATGCCTGGGAGTGCCCTATCCTGCTAGCAGCTGCATTTCTACATTTTTGGTAGTTCTCTGCTAGCAGCAGGGAGAGCTGCTAACAGAACTCCTATGGTTATAGTCATAGCCTAAATAAATAACATCCCTAACTCCTAGAAAGTCCAATCTGTGTGGCAGTCAGCACTGTCAGTTTTTACTTCACCATGCTGCCTGCTGCTGAGAGGTGAGGAGCTGTGACTCTGACTGAAACTACTTTTGATTCAAACAAAAACCCTGCAGTTAACAAAGTAGATGCCTCTATTCTACGACTCAAATTGTGCTGTGAGGAGAATAGGAAAGTTATTTTCTTTATGAAGTGCTGACTTCTCTGTGGGGCTGGAAGCTGTTTCCATGCGAGCCACCACAGTCTCAGAGGCTGCACTCAGCACATTTGAACAGTTGGGAATTGGAGGCTCACAATATCGCTATGAGATGAGGATTATTATTATTGTTATTTATTATCCCCATTTCAGTGACTGGCCAGGGGCCTGTTCCTCCTCCTGCTGAATCAATTGCAAAACTCCCATTAATTTCAATGGGTGCAGGGTTGAGACCTGAGAGATTTGCGAAAGGGAAAGACTGAGGGGAGAATTAGACACTGGACCTCTAGTCCCTGCTCCATGTAATAGAACATGAATGCAGTGTATAAACTAGAACTAGGAGGTCTAGGGCTGAGTTAACAGGAGACATTCTATTTCAGAGAGAGAGAGAGAGAGAGAGTTGAATGGTCTTCTGGCTGAGGTGGTGCAGTTAGGTCAGATAAATGTTTTAAGCAAAATCACTTTATATCTCACCCCTCTAGCCAAAAGAGCAGGCCGCTCTCTCTGCAGCTCCCTTGCAGTGTCTGACCGAGAGAGACCAGCTAATGCAGCCAAGTGAGGGGAATGCAACAGAGCAGAATTGCAGGCCCTTCAAGTTGAAGGAAGAGGGTGAAGATCCCTGGCCTGTGAATGGGGCAAATTATCTGTTTCCCTGTCTCTTCCCTCTCCTCAGGTCTTCACACTCTGAATGTAAAAAGGAAGATGCAGGGCTGGCCAGCCTAGCCTGCAGAGGACGGGGAGAAGGGACAAGGGGCTACAGCAGCTCTTTTTGCCCTACAGTGAGCTTATGTGGAGAAGAGACAGTGTAATGACGCTGTCCTGTATTGTTCAGGTAGCTGCCCTTCCTCACTGCAGTCACTGCCAGTGGTGGGGAGGGAAAGAGACCCTGGCAATGAATTGGGGAAGGGAGGAGCAGAGGCTTGCGGTAACTTCTTGTTCAGAGATAAGCAAGCCAAATGGGATCATGAGTGACTGAGCTCGATCTTCCAAATAGAAACCAAACAGTTGGTTTTCGTGAACAGTGGGGAACATGAGGGATTGCTGACAAGGCTCGTGGATAGGGTTACCATAC
>NW_020664464.1:4506372-4509565 GCF_002925995.2 Terrapene triunguis
GGGGGCTGCCCGAAGCCCAAGCGCTACCGGCTTCACGGTTTGCCGGGCAGCCTCCAGACCCTGCGCCCCCGGCTGGGCGCTTCCCCTCCCGGGCTCCAACTGCGCTGGGGAAGCGCCGGCCGGGGGCGCAGGGTCTGGGGGCTGCCCGGCAAACCGTGAAGCCGGTAGCGCTCGGGCAGCCCTTTTCGCGTGGCTGGGAGAGAGGAGGGGGAATGCGAGGCGCTCAGGGGAGGGGGCGGAGTTAGGGCGGGGACTTTGGGGAAGGGGCGGAGTTGGGGCAGGGAAGGGGCGGAGCTGGGGTGGGGCCGGGGGTGGGAAAGGGGCGGGGCCAGGGCCTTGTGGAGTGTCCTCTTTTTTTATTTTTTAAATATGGTAACCCTACTGGTGAAGGAGTGTGTCCCTCTTTCATGCTAAACCAACGTCACTCTTACTAGTCTGCAGACTGGAATTGGAAGTGGAGTCTGCAAAGCTAGGCCGTAAATGATCTTTGATTACTTAGCAGACATTATTTAAAAACTATTAAAAGAATAGAAGGCTGCCACTGAAAGACCTTTCAGAACTTGCCAAACTTGAGAAAGTAGTCACTGATGGTGCAGTCATAAATGAGGCAGTAACTTAAACAATTCAAACCCGGTTCAAAGATTTCCAAAATAACCCATGAAATTAAGGGCTTGATTCTCCTTTCACTTTCCCCAGTGCAAATCAGTGACAACTCCACTGAAGTCAATGGAGTTATGCCAGTGTAAAACTAGCATGAGAGGAAAATTAGGCCCTGTGTTTTCAGTTAATGACACACAATTGTGTGCAAATATAGTGACTAGGAATGCTGCATCACTGGCGGTCTTCTAACTACTGGAAAATTACTTGAATCTGCGTAATACAGATTCCCTCCAATTTAATGAATCAAAGAATGTGACTGGCACAGTTTAATTGGAGATATTTGTGTGTAAGACCACAGCAGTAAGGAATCTGATGACACTGCCACTGACGATGAAACCTGGAGAGAAGGATATTTATGAGTTTAAGAAGCACTAAACAGAAGAAAATGGTAATTAACGTGTTTTTTATGTCAACTGATGGAGCACTGTTTATTACAGGGTCCAAAGCTTCATTGCTCATCATCATCAACAAGTACTCTGCAGAGAAAGCAATAAGGTTGATACATGTTATGGACATAGTGGTAAAATTGTTAGCTCCTTTCAAGCCTGAGGCATTCAACAGTGTGATCCAGATTCAGCCACAAGCTCTGGCTGCTCTACAGCTATCTTGCACTGCAAAGGTAGCCATAAACCCAACTTAACTGCTTGGTTACAGTTGCTTTGCAAAGCAGGAGAGGCATAAAGCAACTGGAGCTAGCAATGAATCTGGCCATGGCTTCATTGGAAATCTGCTTAGTAAATAGAACTGGTTGAGAAACACCATTTTTTTTCTCCCAGAATTAAAATTCCCCAAAATTTCCTCTTACAATTAGTTTTTGGTTTTGTTTTTTTGATGAGATACCACAAAAGTGCCAGCTTTCAGAAAACAAAACACAGGTTTATTGTTTTTTGTAAACAGAAACATTTCCTATTTGGCTTGGATTTTGACTTTCATTGAAAATTCAGAAAATTTCTAAGGAGACAAACTTTTTCTGCACAAACTTGTTTTCTTCGATAAAATATTTTTTGTTGATGGGGGGGGGGAGGTTGAGATGAAGTAGAGCTCTACTGATTAATATGATGCACCCTGAGGAGATCTGATTCTGCAGGCTGGGATGTGAGAGTTTAGCAAAGCTTGAGTTTGACAGTTTTTAATATCAAATTTTAAAAAAATCTTTTACCTGGCATTGGTATATACTTGGAATGAAGAAATGGGAAATAGGACAAGCTTTTCATGATGGTGTGGTTAGCTTGATTTTGCATTACTGATCTGCTGTACTCGAAAGCTAATGAAGTCACACTCCAGGGAAAAGAAAGCATATTGTTAACAGAAGAACAGTGAATTTGCTGAAAGGGAAGTTGGGTTTGAGGATATCACAAATGGAAAAAAAAATCATTACAGAACTGCCTAACCATGAAAATAACCTAACGGGAGATTGAAGGGAACAAAAAATGAATAGGATGAAAGTTCAGGTTTGAATGTGGCTAACTTAAAAAAAGTAATGCAGAAGGAATGTGACATCAGATATAAAGAGTGAGAAATTGAAGCCGCTGGCGATGTTTGTTTTAAACTCCTAATATGGCAGCTTTTTAAACTGATTGTTATTCTTATTTATATATTTCAGTGTTGTGAGTTCTCCGCCAAAGTGAATGAGATATGGAGAACTGGTCTGTACACACTGGAAAATTACATTGTGTTAAAATACAACGTTAAACACTATGCAGACACAGACTGTGTTTGTGTTTAGTATCATGTCAGCAGGTTGTGAAATGTAGGAACATGGATTTATATGGATCCCTCACTTGGTAGAGAATCAATTTCTTAATCTGCAGATCCAGGGTTCAAATTCCTTTACAGGTGACATGTTTTTGATCACAATGGTCCTTTCTGGCTTCATAATTGTATGAATTAATGAATGTATTTGTCATGCTTGCTTTCCTCTGTTGTTCATCTATTTGTTCCCTTCCCCTACTCTCCTTTTCATCTCCATTTCATCATTCTTGTGATAAATGAAGGGGGGGAGTAGCTCCCTTTTGTGAACACCCAGCCAGCCAGTTAGCTGTAAAATCCCTGTTAGTAGCTGTTCTCTACTTGCTTTACCTATAAAGGGTTAAAAAAGCCCATAGGTAAAAGGAAGGGAGTGGGCACCTGACCAAAAGAGCCAATGGGAGGGCTAGAACTTTTTAAAATTGGGGAAAAAACTTTCCCATTGTCTGTGGTTGTTCTCTGGAGAGAGGAGACACAGAGCAGCAATGCTATAAGCAGCTTTAAGCCAGGTATGAAAAACCATCAGATCATACCTAGAGACTACTCATTTGAAACCGCAGATATGTAAGTAGATCAGAAAATGTCTAGAAAGACACAATTAGGTTTATCTCTGTTTATTTCTTATTGGCTTGTGGACTCCTCTGTGCTAATCCCAAGTGCTTTTGTTTTGCTTGTAACCTTTAAGCTGGACCTCAGTTATTCTTGATGTTTAATTTTTGTAAGTGGGTTTTTTAAATCTAGCAAAAGCCTAAGTTCCAGATGTACCATATATACTCGTTCATAAGCC
>NW_020664464.1:4509965-4522874 GCF_002925995.2 Terrapene triunguis
GACAACAGTGGGGATTCGCTGACTGAAGGCAATTGGATTCCTAGTGTAGGTAAAGTTAAGTGCGTGTATAAGGCAGTGGTGGGCAACCTGCGGGCCGCACACGGACGGTCAGGGTAATCCGCTGGTGGACTGCGATACAATGTTTATATTGACCGTCTGCAGGCACAACCTCCCGCAGTGGCCGCAGTTCGCCGTTTGCAGCCAATGGGAGCTGCGGGAAGTGGCTGGGAACGGCGAACCGCGGCCACAGGGAGCTGAGGGGCTCCATGCCTGCAGACACTCCAAGTAAACAAAACATCCCAACCCACCAGCGACTCACCCTGACGGGCCAGGAGCCAAAGTTTTCCAACCCCTGAAATATAGGGTCGGCTTATGAAAGGGTCATACAGTTTTTGCTATTTTTACCTATCCATTTTACCTACCTATTTTTGGGGGTCGGCTTATAAACGAACAGGCTAATGAATGAGTATACATGGTATTTTCTTTCTTTTTGTTGTTAATAAAATTTATCTTTTTTTAAGTACAGTATTGGATTTTTGGTGTCCTAAGAGGTTTGTGCATATGTTGTTAATTAGCTGCTGGCAACAGCTGATTTCCTTTGTTTTCTTCTCAGCTCTTCCCCGGAGGGGTGGGAGTGTGAAAGGGCTTGAGGGTACCCCACAGGGAGGAATTCCCAAGTGCTCCTTCCTGGGTCCAAAGGGGTTTTTTGCACCCCTTTGCACCACTTGGGTGGTGGCAGCATCTACCCATGCAAGGTCAGAGAGAAACTGTAACCTTGGGAGTTAATACAAACCTGGAGTGGCCAGTATTAATTTTTAGAATCCTTGTGGGCCCCCACCTTCTGCACTCGAAGTGCCAGAGTGGGGAATCAGCCTTGACAATTCTCTTCTCTGCTTTTGATCCCCCTCTCCCTGCCTTCCTATCTGGCCAGAGTGTGCCCCTTCCCTTTATTTATCCTCTTGTATTTTTCTCCTTTTCCTGTCTCTCTACTTTTCTTTCTTAAAAACATTCCCCTTGTTTCCCATTTAAATACAACTTACTGCCTCCTCTTTGTCTTTCTCTTCACCGTTCCCTTTCTCTGCTATTTGTACCTTTTCTTTCCTCATGCTCCAATATTTTCTCTCCTATCTTTTATCCCTTGTTCTGTTTTCTCCATTATGCTCAGTTGTCAGAGCCCTCATCTCTTTTCTTTCCCATAGTTCCCCAGCTTCTTTTCTTCTCCTCACCCATCTCAGGATCATTAGCCGGGGGGTAACACGAGGGCTAGCAGACTGCTTTTTTTTTTTTTGTACCCTGGCACATTAAGGACCTGATTCAAAGCCCTTTGAAGACAACAGGAATCTTTTCATTGACTTCAATGGACTTTGGATCAGGCTCTAAGAGAATAAAGTGTCAGTCATCTTCCAACCCAGCAATTGCATAGGAATGCTCCCTTTTGCAGCATAGAGGTGGAGCGTGCTGCTGACACCTCATTAAAATTGGATCTTTCTCATTGGATTGTCAGTTTGCTGCCTGTAGTTCTATAGCAGTTTGGGACCAGGAAGCATCAAAAATTCAGAATAGTATGGTCCAGTGGCACTTTTGGGTAGCGAGAAGACTCTTACAAAAACATACACTATGCTAAAAATATGCTACTCTTTCATAATGTTCTTCACAGGCAAAATATGTATTTAGACAATTTCCTGGTTTTAGCACATAAATGCCACAGTGTGAAAAGCAGTAGCAGCAGTCTCCAGATCTTCATTCATAGTATTTCAACTAAGCGTGAATTAAGCGAAGAGTAAAATACTTTTTGGATCCATTGTGCTTATGTACTGCTGTGGTGTCCAAATACTGAATAATCTTGCATCTGTGCTGCAATACTGATGCACAACAGAAAGGATTACAGATGGCATGTCATCCTTAATTTTGAATTGCTTTTGCTCATCTGAATTTAAATCAGATCAGACTCATAGAAATATTTAAATGTATGTTTGTTTTGTGGTTTAATTTTTTTCCCTATTGTGCAATGATTTAAAATAGTACAGTTGCTTATTTATTGTAGTTGACAAAATTAGAAATAGAATAAAATATCAGAAATATTAGAAATATAATACAAAATTAGAAATATAATACAATGCACCCTCAGTAAGTTCTCAGATGACACTAAACTGGGGGGAGAGGTAGATACGCTGGAGGGTAGGGATAGGGTCCAGAGTGACCTAGACAACTTGGAGGATTGGGCCAAAAGAAATCTGATGAGGTTCAACAAGGACAAGTGCAGAGTCCCGCACTTAGGACGGAAGAATCCCATGCACCGCTACAGGCTGGGGACTGACTAGCTAAGCAGCAGTTCTGCAGAAAAGGACCTGGGGATTACAGTGGATGAGATGCTGGATATGAATTAGCAGTGTGCCCTTGTTGCCAAGAAGGCTAACGGCATATTGGGCTGCATTAGTAGGAGCATTGCTAGCAGATCAGTGGAAGTGATTATTCCCCTCTATTCAGCACTGGTGAGGCCACATCTGGAGTATTGCGTCCAGTTTTGGGTCCCCCACTGCAGAAAGGATGTGGACAAACTGGAGAGAGTCCAGTGCAGGGCAACGAAAATGATCAGGGGGCTGGGGCACGTGACTTATGAAGAGAGGCTGAGGGAACTGGGGTTATTTAGTCTGTGGAAGAGAAGAGTGAGGGGGGGATTTGATAGCAGCCTTCAACTACCTGAAGGGGGGTTCCAAAGAGGTGGAGCTCAGCTGTTCTCAGTGGTGGCAGATGACAGAACAAGGAGCAATGGTCTCAAATTGCAGTGGGGGAGGTCTAGGCTGGATATTAGGAAACACTATTTGACTAGGAGGGTGGTGGGTGGAGCACTGGAATGGTTTACCTAGGGAGGTGGTGGAATCTCCATCCTTAGAGGTTTTTAAGGACCAGCTTGACAAAGCCCTGGCTGGGATGATTTGGTTGGTGTTGGTCCTGTTTTGAGCAGGGGGTTGGACTAGATGACCTCCTAAGGTCTCTTCCAATCCTAATCTTCTATGATTCTATGAAAGCATACTGTATATGCCATTCACAAACTCTTTCTGCAGTGGCAGCATTCACCACACAATATGGGCTATTGAATTAGTTCATTTCTTCATCTTTGTTTTTGTTTTTATCAATTCTGATAGTCCAGGTGTCTTTTTAAGCAATTGCTGTTTTTTGGTGGGGGAGTTTTTTGCAACGGTGTATTGGAGAGAAAATATGAGCTGTAACACAATTTATTTTTTATATCAACCCAGGCGCCTTCCCAAAATCCTAGTAAAAATAACAAGGGGATTGCAGGCTTTTATATGCCCAAATTTTCTGAGATAATATTTGATATATTTTATATTCAATAAATAAAGAAAGAAAAATATTGCATCTGGGAAATATGGAGGAACAGATTCTGGCCCCTACTGCATCATCTTTGGTCCTCCACTGATGCAAAGCTGCTCCAGTGATGGCTTAACTGGCTATCTAAGGATTTCCCAAGAGTAGTAGGGCCAACATAGTGGTTTCTGTGACCCCTCTCCTCCATCACAGCTGCAGTATAGGGCATATGACTGGGCATATGGGAGTGTGGCAGAGGAGTTAGTATACCCTGCTGGTCCCCAGCTGCTGTACCAGCCTTTTGGGAAACCAATCTAGATTGCACCTTGAGACTGGACTGTTGCCCAGTGACCTGAAGACTGGGAGAATGTAAATGGTTCAGAGCTTCCTTCATTTTCCCCTCCCCTGAGCTGCAATGGGTATCAGTGACTAGTCCCTAGACTGTTCCTGGGGCTTTTTTTTTTTGTTCTCTTGAAATCCAGGGGTATCTTGACATGGACTTCATAGGGAGCAGTCTAAGGTCTCCACTCTGAACATTCCAGGTCAAATTAAGGCACCTGTGATGTCAATGGCAAAATTCCTGTTGATATCAGTGGGGCCAGGATTTCACCCCTTCTCTCCAAAAAATTGCTGAACATTGACAGTGAATCTTCAGTTGATCTGGCATACATGTTCAACAGCAACTTCTACTGTACTTTGAACATGTTACAAGTAGCTTAGTAATTCTTTTTTGTTTTTGTTTTGAGAACACAAGGGAACTCTCCTGTACTCTACCTATTGCAGTTTAAGATACAATACTTATAAAGTCTATACCCCATTTACTGCCCTTTTGTAACTCTGTTATTGGTCTGCTTGCAGCTTCCAGAGCTAAACTCAACATGATCAACACAATGTCAAAAATTCGAGGTCAGGAAAAAGGACCTGGCTACCCTCAGGCTGAGGCCTTATTGGCAGAAGCTATGCTGAAGTTTGGAAGAGAACTCGGAGATGAATGTAACTTTGGTAATGTGGTTTCTTTTCTTTGAATTATGCGAGTATATTAGTGCTTGTGTAGAGTAAGAGCTTTGGAGAACAGCCTGCAATAAATGCAAAGCTCAGATACTGTCACACTGTTCAGTTCCCAGCAGGCCTATGTCAATCAAGATGATGTAGATCCCATATCTTTCCAGGATGGGAAGTGGAGATTGTTTTCTGACTGGTGAAAGCCAAGCCATTTTCATTTGGGGTAATAACTAGATAGGCTTTATACCGCCTTACTGTGTACATTGTGATGATGCATTCTGACCAAAAGAGTAGAATGGTCAGAAGCGATACTATTATAGGGAGTTCATAACCTCCTACAGTCATGCTAAAAGCTCTCCTGTCCTCAGACTCCTTACAGGAGGATGTCCCTACCTTCACTGCAGATATGGAATAAAGGATAACAACAAATAAAAATCCAATGTACAATGATGAGTTGAAAATATTAATTCCTCTCACTCTACCTGGTCTTTCTGCTGCCTGAACTCTACATTTTAGGGTACTAGTCCACACTCTTCTCATTCATTATCCATCAAAACTCCCATTGAAGTCACTGGGAGTTTTGCTGGTAAGGAATACTGAAGTTACGTTTCAACAGTGGAGGTCGTCTTCAGCCTAATCAGTGAGATCACATCCACAACATGTTCTTTTGTATCTCCATAACCCATTTGAGTGGAGCTCTGTGCAGTCAGTTTTACACTAGTACGTTGCTTGAACAATAGCTCGAAAATTCTCTTCTATTCTAAGCTTTAATAAAATTCTATTCCTGGCATGAAGACATCTGCAGAAGAAAAGGTGCCCTCTGGTTTGGTTTAATCCTCCTAGACTCAAATTACCTACTAATTAATTTAGCAGCCATGGACTGATTCGGCTGAACAGTGCTGGCTTTTTTTGAAAATCAGTTCTCTCTCACATGATAAATTTCAAACATTTTTAACAGATTGGCTTAATAAAGTGTAATCTGAACAAATTCCTGTGTAATCCTGATGATCATGCTGGCAAAAGGCAGCATAGCTATACCATAGGTTCCTACCTAGTAATGCTGCTTCTAGATATTAGTCATCATTCCTCCCGATGTCTACAGCAGGTTCTCTGGTTATACAATATGTTGGTGAGGTCCTCTGTTTGGGAGACAAAGCTAATGACTGGGATTCGTTGTTAGGCGGGCTTACTTATTTTGGTGTGCAGGTCCTAGTTTCATAACCAACCTATTTAAAATTAGACTCTTTTCCTCCATTCCAAGTCTCGAAGCAGGTTTGGATTCTCTGCTACTGCTTCATGGGACAGATAAGAGTAGTTTTTGTGAACCACAGCTGTGGGGCAGATTCAAAAACACTGGGGCCAGATCTTGCCTTGTGTTTGGTGGCTATACTGGGGGTGCGATAGACATCATCGCTCCCAGCAGTAGGGCTGGATTCCTACCTAGTAGCTGAGGTATTGGGAGATGGGCTAAACTACTTCACCTGCTGAATACACTAGACTTCAGTTAAATTTTGAAACTGAGGATTTTAAATTTAATATATTGTTATTGAATTAACTATAAAAATCAGTAATATAGCCAGTACAGGGGATACCCTCTGCTTTTAATATTCATTTTATTTTGCACTTCCCTTAAAATCTGTATTTTCAGAGCACTGGATAATTTTTTTATTGGGATGTGAGTAATTTTAGACGTTGTTTCTGGAGGTTTTGTCACTAGGAATATCGTAAATTACAGGCTAAATAGTCAGTTTGTCAGATTGTCAGTTTGTTTCTGATAAAATGCTCAGCAGTGAAATTGCTAATGATTTTGACATATAAATGGCCAGAGTCAACACATTTAAAATTAATAGGGCTGGTCAGACCTCTGATAGAATGACTGTTTCACAAAATCTGCAGCCTACAGAAGACAACACTGCATCAGGTGTAGATGGTTTATCTCTGGCAGGTTTTCTTTTACCACCATATGGGTCTTTGATTTAAAAAAAAAAAAAAAAAAAAAAGCTTGGATTCTGAAGTACATTCAATTTCTGTGGCTGCAAAACTGTAGCATCAATTGTGGCCTTCCCACAATGCCTCATATTTTTCTGCCATGTATTTAAAACTGAAGTTTAAATTTTATTCTTAACTGGGGTCTGTGTCTCAGCTCGGTTCTGTATTAATGCAGAACCACATCCCACTGTTTGTATTTAAGGTAAACTAGATACACTCTTCTATTCCAGGCCCAGCCCTGGGTGATGTTGGGGAAGCTATGAGAGAACTTTCTGAAGTCAAAGATTCTTTGGACATTGAAGTGAAGCAGAACTTCATAGATCCCCTGCAAAATCTCCATGATAAAGATCTGAGAGAAATACAGGTATTGCCAGAGATGGAGTTGCATGATTTTGGAAAGCCAACTAAACACCCTGTATATTTTCAAGACTGTTACTTTAGCTGTGAGGCTCAAGGTCTTTGTAAATCCCTAAAAGGCCTCATTTTTTCTCTTTGAATAATAAAAGTCAAATCAATTTCCTTCCATTCAGTGGCTTTTTAAAATGTTCAGAAGCAAAATGCCAACATTATTTTTAGTGACAATCCACATTGTCTGTCTTGAAAAATCCATTATTGTGCAGGCCTGGCTGCTGTATTCTAATTCTAGCATAAAAAATTCACTTACAAATTATAAGTGGTTTTCTAGTGTGCATTTAAATAATTTAGGCCAGTGTTAATGGTGGCTTACCTTAGATCCAGATTTTGAATAGCTGCCTCTGAATTTGCACTTGCAGTTTTATATGCCTGGTGATTTGCACCCACAAACTCCCCAGAATTTGAAACACAATCATCATTTGTGTGTGCAAATTAGTTAACCAGCTACTTTATTTGCATGTGCAATTATTGTATATGCGCACATTTGTTTTTTGCTGGTGCAAGTGACATCACACACACTTGTCGGTATAAATTTGTGTCCCGATTCTGCAAACCCTTGCACATGTGAGTAACTTCACATATGTGCATTCAATGACACTTCCTGTGATAAAGTTAAGCATAGGTGTAAGTGTAGAATTGGGGCCTCAGCAGGGGACCTTGATGTTTTAAAAGTTTGGCACTCAATGTTTGCTGAGTGAATCATGTCAGATCACAAATTATTTCTTGTATTTTGGTAATGAAAACCTAAAATACTCATGCTTTAGTGTTTTACTTTCTTAGTCCCTGAGCCAGCAGTGGCATTTGTAATAATAGGACTGGAAGAGACCTCAAAAGATCATCTAGTCCAGTCCCCTGCACTTATGGCAGGACTAAGTATTATCTAGACCATTCCTGACAGATGTTTCTCTAACCGGCTCTTTTAAAAAAATGCTTTAGTGAACCTAATATGGAATTTGCTAACTAAATACAGTGACAGCAGTGATGTTTGGTAAGTTAATAAATCACTCAGAAATTAAGATGCATTGCTGATCTTGTGAGAACTGCAAAAATTATCCCCTGAGTTGTACTGGGAAAGAAAACTAGAATGTAAGGAAAAAATTGTTCCTAAACTCCTGGGGGATATGCACAGTATGCAGATAATTCTAGATTATAAATAAAACTATAAATTACTATCCACTCTCATGTATCTAGGTGTCACTGCAATTTGCCATTGTGTTCTCTTTCTGTAAATCACTCTGTGATGGAGCTGCTTTGGTGTTTTGACACAAAATGCCATGGTGCTCCCTTTGAAGTGTAAACCTACCTCACTTTTCTGTGTTCCTTTACTCCTGTAAAACTGTGATGTATAGTAGATTGGCAGCATATACTTTCAGCCTCTGTTGACTGACTGACAATGTAGTGGACTTAAAGCAAAGAAAGAGGAGTTGGGAAACTGTTTCCATCATATACACACTATTTCCGTTTCATATTTTTCAGCACCACCTGAAGAAAATGGAAGGTCGACGCCTGGACTTCGACTACAAAAAGAAAAGACAAGGCAGGCTCCCTGATGAGGAGCTACGCCAAGCTCTGGAGAAATTTGATGAGTCCAAAGAAATAGCTGAGTCAAGCATGTATAACCTTCTGGAGATGGATGTGAGGAAATCCCTTATTTATGTTTTGAAATGAGTTTTGAAATGAGAGGAAGAATGGTCCAGTGGTGAGGGCACTAGACTGACTTCAAGTCCCTGCTCCACCACAGACTTCCTGTGTGACTTCGATCTTTCAGCCTTTCTGTTGCTCAGTTCCTCATCTGTAAAATGGGAATAATAGCACTTTCCTACCTCAGAGGGGATTATGAGAGTCTCGGACGTCATGCTAAAGGGGACCATATAAATACCCGAGAGAGAGAAATTATTCCACTGTTAATATTTCATCCTCACTAACAGTTTAAGGTTATTTATGGCAAAAGAAAGAGTATCTCCATGATCAGAATTATATAAATGCTTGTCCACAAGTCATGATTTCCCATAAACTCTGGTACATGACTATTCAAACATGGCTTGGCAATGTAACTTCTGCTTATAGAATAGCTGTGACTTGAGCGTTATGCTGGAAAAATGAGCAGCATTAACTGAAACCAAAGACATTGGGGTCTTTTTTCCCTTCATAAATAAGGTTGAAAACTGCAAAATCAAAAGAAGACAATGGTACTCCTTCTTTTGGAGAAAGGAATTCCTCTACACTAAAATCTATTCTATTTCATTTCTGTGCACTTGAATCTACAGATTCAGTGTTTCAAGTGAAATAGATAAATGAGTGGAATTATTTAGATTTAAATTCATACTCATTTTAAAGCCCCTGTATACTGTCAGAGCAGTGGAAAGGGGCCTTAATATAAATTAAACTATATACATAAAAATAAATATAGCTGTCTTGGAGTGCATACAAGTGAAAGGAGTAACTGCACAATACAGTCTGGATATTTTTTTATTATTTCACCAATTTTTCCATCTAGCCCCACATAGCTAGTTTGTTTTGACCTAGATCATAGCATTTTGACACTGTCATGAAGTTCTGTGGGGAGTCACGTTGCCCCAGAGGGAGCACTGGGAGGCGTTCGTTCTCCTTAAGGAAGAGATAATGAGTGCACTTCCACGGCCTACACCCCATTTTGAGGGGCCCTTTACTCTTTCCCTATGTGGCCAGCTAGCTCTACTGGCCTGCGTCTAAGGAAAGCAGAGCCATGGCCCTTGTCATTCTGCATGCCTCAAACTCAGGCTGCAAAATATGAGGGAAGGTTCCTTCTGCCTTTCCTCCTTATTGCCCTTCTGTACACAGAATTCTCAGAATGAGTTGGGTCTTGAGGCCTCAAACCCACGGAGGTGATCAGTTGAGAAAGAGCTGTAGCTGCAGCCCCCATATATGTGGCCTAGTGACATAATCATATGCAGTAACAAATAGATAAGCCAAGCTTAACTGGTCCCTAGGTATTATCTGACTTATAAAGAGGAGGCAAGATTGCAGAGAGAAAGGAAAGGTACCTCTGTGGTGTCAGAGCAGTAATGTTCCATGGAAGCTGTTTGAACACTGCTGCTCAACAGTATTGAACTAAGACTTGATTTTTCATGTTGATCCTTAGATTGAACAAGTGAGTCAGCTTTCTGCTCTTGTAGAAGCCCAGCTGAAGTACCACAGACAGGCAACACAGATCCTACAGCAAGTTACTGCCAAGTTGGAAGAGAGGTAACATTCACTTCTCATCAGACTCTGGAATTTACTCTTCTTCTGTACAAAGGCAAAATATGTGCTGGATGTAAAACATTTAAAAGATCTTTTCCATTTTATAATCATAACAATGCTGTCCTCTAAGGCAGTTGCAAGTCTAGGTTCATGTTGGCTGGAGACATTAGTAAGTAAAATTATGCACTTTTATTAACGTGCTCCTGACTTAAGCCCCCAATTCAGGAAAAAAACCTCTCCTATTCAGTAAAGCATGTGCTTAACTGAAAGCATGTGCTTACGTCCAGTTGAAGTGATGGGAGTTAAGCATATGTTTAAGTGCTTTGATGGATGGATGGATTTAATCTGCTTTCAGGAATCAGAGCCGTGGCATGTATCAATTTTGCATTGGCTTTCTAAAAAACAAATGAGTTGTAAATTATCCTAATTGAAGGACACTATCTTTTTATCCTGTTCCCCATCACCCTGCACACACAGTGAACTCCATAACCCAAAAGGGATATTGGGGATTCCCATTATCTGCCAACTTAAAAAAAAAAATCCCTCTTCTCAGCTCTAGTATCACAGCCACTCTTCGTACAAGGGTTGTCACACTGTGTTTGCACCTTTCCACTACTCCCCTGTGGCTGTGCATATCATCTCAGAACTGACAGTGTCTTTTGAATGTTACAAACCCGTTGTTACTTACACAGTTCTTTCCAACTAGATTAAACAGATTGGTTCCATTTGAAAAGAGGACAATTGCTGTTCAAAGTGAAAATCTCCCATCCACCCCCGCCCCACATAAACACACTTTGGAAAACAGATCTGAGAGAAAGTCAGATAATAATGAAAAGGATTTATTTGCCTTCTCTGGTTCCATTTAATCCTGAATGACTCTTCTCCTAAAATCTTGGACATGGAAGGAAGTGACCATAAATCCGAACAGCTGCTGATGTTAATATAGTGTTCTCACACATTCAGTAAAATTAATACAAAGCAAAGTCTTCATGTTTTTTGTTTTCTGCTATCAATGCTATAAGTCTAGTTTCTGGTAACACTAGGCGTTGCCATTTCATTATTTGCTAACGCACACATTTGCTAGCGCACACATCCTATACTGTCCTGACTCCTACATTTGTCTTAGCTCAGCTGTAGCTTGAGCATAATGTACAGAACTTGGTATGGCAGTTAGACTGCTTGGCAGGGTGGTTTTGGCTGCAGTTTACAGAACAGTGTAAGCAGCCAGCAAAGAAGGATTGCCAAGCCATTCCGCATGAATACCGTAGTTCACGTATTGTATAGAAACATTAAAATGATCAGACATGTTGGATCACAGTCCAGATGTTGTTACAAGCACATGCCAAAGTGGACCTGCCTCCTCCTCATTGCAGATTCCTCTCCCTTTAAGACCCACAGCCAGCCTCCAACCCAGTGCAGGTCCCCCTCTGCTCTCTTCACGTGTCTGGTAAATGTCTAGATTGTTTACCTTGTTCATATAACTGGTCAGGATGCTTTCAGCATCTCGAGCACCTTGCGCCAGTCTGGTCAGCAGCAATGGCTTAAATATGTTACTGTTCATCATCACCAGTAATAAAGATTCTGCAGAACAAATTATGCCTCAATTACAGCTGGGTTTGCACAGCCTTCACACCCATAGGCTTGTACGGGTGTCGTTAATGGCAGAATTGGACCTAAGTGATCTTTTACTGGTGGTGTTATGCAAGTAGCAAAGAACTGAAATGAATGTTCAGATCCCTGTACACTGCAAAGCAATCACAGTGGGGGAGGGCGAAAGCTTTTTACCGGTAAACCGAGCAAATTTGATCCTTAGTCACTCAGACACAAACATGGAATCTCACAATGCCAATTTTACAGTCACTTTTCAAGATATAGCTGCACTTACCATTGAAAACGGTTTCATTTGGGAATGACACACATCTGCCTCCCCTAGGTCACTCATTTTTCATGGCCACAAACCTTCTGGATCCTAAAGATCCCATTGCTACCACCTCTTAATCAACCCGAGGGACTGGTGCTGAATAATGCAAAGCGGGCCCTTCTTACCTCTAGGGGCAAGGTGCACTTTCTACCCCCAGACTCTCAGCCTGAGACCAGAACTGTGAGTCCAGCCCAGGTCTTCCAATATTGCTAGTCCCATGAGCTCAAAATCCATGAGTCAAGTCCCCATCAGTCATGATATTGGCTTAAACAATCATGAGATTTTAAAAATAAATGTCACATTATTTTTATTTGTTTTCTGAGCTTTTAGGGTAAACATAGGTCATATTTCCAAGCTTTCTGCTGCAACCAGAAGGGCGAGAAACTTACTTTTTTTTTTTTTTTAAATGAAAGCTGAGATTTCCATGAAATAACATCATTGCAGGAGCTGGGGCTGTAAGAAAAATACTAAACCTCATGATACTTGCAATGAAATCATGAGAGTTTACAATACGGACTGATCTTTTTGTTTTAGTCTTAATGAAAAAATTAAAAACAGGCTTGGATCACACTTTTGAAGACACTAGCATGGTAGAGGGGTTTGACCATCACTCTGGGAGCCAGTGCTTGAGAGTTCTTGTCCTAGCTGTGATGCTGGCTCTCTGTGTGGTTTTTGACATGCCACTAAACCTATCTGCCTCAGTTTCACAATCTGAGAGAAATGATACTTGCCTCCCGCACACGAGCTTTGTGACGATTAACCACCTCTATTATTTAGTTAATGCTTTTATAGCACTCTGAAGAGGAAAAGACCTGTCTGGGGCTGAGTAGTAGTAGTATTTTAAAGGGTGATCAGACCCTGGATATAAGAATCAGAACTGCCATAAGTGAGAGACAGGAATTTTCAACAAAAGCCATATAGCAGACATATTAATATATGCGCTTTGTACCATTAGCACTAATGGCAGCAAACCCGGCTCAAACCAAAGTTTGAGCAACATTACTGAAGCAAAACTCTTACTGAGTCATATCCAA
>NW_020664464.1:4522974-4535706 GCF_002925995.2 Terrapene triunguis
GCGGCCCTGACCGGTGCGCCGCCTGCCGGGAGGCTCCGCACCGCTCCGGTCGTCTGGGAGGGAAGGACGCGGACTGCCCTGCCGGGTTTGCTGCAGGGCGCTCCCGTCCTCCGTGCCGCTGCCCCCTACAGGGCGGCCGGAGCGGCACAACAAACAAACAAACAAACAAAAAGCGGCCGTGCCGCCTTAGGATTGGGCGGAATGCCGCCTCGAACAATTTGCCGCCCCAAGCACCAGCTTGCTCGGCTGGTGCCTGGAGCCGGCCCTGGGCGCATAGCATATGCAGCTCCCATTGAGTCACCACCTTCCTGGATTTAGCCCCTGCAATTTGAAATTCTTTTTCTAGAGATTTTTATTTTTAGCAGTCAGAATCATAGAAATGTAGGACTGGAAGGACCTCAATTGATCATCTAGTCAGTCCCCTGCACTGGGGCAGGATTAAGTATTAACTAGACCATCCCTGACAGGTGTTTGTCTAACCTGTTCTTAAAAACCACTAATGAGACCGTGCTGAGTGGGAAAAAATACTTCACGTGTCTGGCTTACAATACTCCTTCTAATACATCCCAGAATGATGTTTGCTGCTTTTTTTTTTTTTTTGCAATAGTATTACATTATGGACTCATATTTAGTTTGTGATCCACTATAACCCCCAGATCTTTGTCTGCAATACTCCTTCTTAGGCATTCATTTCCTACTTTGTGTTTGTGCAATTGATTATTCCTTCCTAAGTGTAATACTTTGCATTTGTCCTTAATGAATTTCATCCTGTTTATTTCAGACCATTTCTCCAGTTTGTCAAGATCATTTTGAATTCTAATCCTGTCCTCCAAAGTGCTTGCAACCCCTCCCAGCTTGGTATCATCCACATACTTTATATGTATACTCCCTATGCCTTTATCCAAATCATTTATGAAGATATTGAATAGGACCGGACTCGGGACAGATCCCTGCAGGACCCCACTTAACATGCCCTTCCAGCTTGACAGTGAACCATTGATAAGTATTCTCTGAGGACAATTTTCCAACCGGTTGTGCACCCACCTTATAGCAGGTTCGACTAGGCTATATTTCCCTAGTTTGTTTATGAGAAGGTTATATGAGACTGTATCCAAAGCTGTACTGAAGTCAAGATATATCACATCTACTGCTTTCCCCCTATCCACAAGGCTTGTTACCCTGTCAGAGAAGGATATTAGGTTGTTTGGCATGATTTGTTCTTGACAAATCCATGTTGACTGTTACTTATCACCTTAGAATTAAAAGAATAATTAAGTCGGTTGAACAATCCATAACATTGCCATTGGGAGAATGGGTATCAACTGCAGTTGTGGTCCCTTCTGCGAGATAACTGTCCCCATTTACAAATGAAATTACTTTGCTCCTGAAAATCAATGTGGTAATCTCACCCTTACCCAGCCTTGTAATCCTCACAAAAGTAGCACCTTTGTTCAGATGAGGCCCAGGAGTGGAACAGCAGAGATCTTGTGGGTCAGAATCAAGCTGAAGAGCTGGCTACAGATGTTTGTGCAGCACCTGCCCTCACTAGATGTCACTGAGACTATGTTGTTTGTCCCTTCCTTTCATGAGCCCTCCCTTCACTATGGTCTTGTCTTAACTGCTAAAAAAAAAAAAAGTGTTTAACCTGGAAGTAACTTATATGCATGAGCTATCCTAAGGCAAAAACACAGTGAAGAATAGGCACTTCAGTTTTACCATGAGATAAACAGCCCTATACTGCTTCCAGGGGTTGACCTTGGTGATCTTGCATCACAGTAAAATGAAAGTACCTGGTCTTCATTGTGTTTTTACCTCAGGATAGTCACCTGTGTTAGTTATCAGGAGGTAAAAAATTCTCCTTTTGTAGCAATTGAAGACAAGGCCTATGAGTCAAAGGCAAACCATTCTAATATGCTAATTCATAGTGGAGGAGAAGATTAGCAGCCCCACACAGTGATGTCAAATGATGTGTTTTTTGCAGTGCAGACTAATCTAGCAGCTGGAAGCCACTCCATGTACCGAACTCTGTTTAGTCTGAGCACGAACTTCAGCCTTGGCAGTAAAGGAAGAAAAACCTCCATCTTTTACTAATCTCAGTATGTGGTTTGTTCACAAGAAACTAGCTCTGTATATTTAACTGTCTTCACATTTTGCAGAATAAAAGAAGCATCAACTCAGCCCAGAAGAGAATACCAGCCAAAACCCCGCATGAGTCTGGATTTTTCCAGTGGTGAGAATACCCAGTACAATGGAGGGATATCCCAGACCAGCACCCCTAAACCAACAGGTAAAAGGAATGAGGAAGGAGAATGTAGTCTTGTCTGTCTGAATCTTTTGCTATGATGCAAAAGCATGAAGCTCACTTTTCAACTTAGCTTTCCCACAACCAGAATATAACCAGCCACTGCAAAGGGAGGAGGGGTAAAGGTATAAGGGAGAAGAGGGAAGAGCTATTGAAACTAAATTATCAATTGCACTGAAGGAATTAGTCTAATGGCCAACTCGGGCACAGTTCTCCTTATAAAGGACTCGGATACTATGGTGTTGGGTATATTACAAACACCTAGATAGGTAGATGATCCATTTTATTAATTCTGTGGCTTAGTGGTCAGTGATTCCATCCACCACAGCATCCTAAAGCAATGGTGTCACATTAAACTTGCCTTAAAATTTAGATCTTGTAAAAATGGATACTTAGAAAACCTAGAGGTCAATTGAAACATTTCCATGAAAATGTATCGCGCCCTCACCCCCAAAGCACTCCTATGCAGTCGTTGAAACTCAGATATCGCAGCTGATCTTGAAAGTGAAAATGACAATGAACAAAACTGAAACTGATGGAACTGATGTTCATTGTTCAGATGAGAGAAATGCAAATTAAACAAAGTGCATAAACAGTGACAAATGTCTTATTAGTAACTTAAGTAATCACTTTGTTTAAAATGTTCATATGTTAAGATGACATCACTTTGCTCCTTGCAGGAATGCTTTGTCATCACATGTCATTGTGATAAGGGGTGTTCTCTCTTCCTGGACCCAATCTTGCAAGGTCCTGAGTACCCTCTACTCCCATTGATACCAGTGGGAATTGTAGGCACACACCACCTTGCAGGATTGGATGTTTTCTCCCCCTAGTTCTGTAATCAGGATTTCCTTCCTCCCCATCAGATTTTGATGTGCATGTTTGACATCCTCAATGTGGATTCACAACACCAGCTCCATTTTGTATTCTGTAATAGCAGCTAGAAGCTGCCCTGTAATTTCAAACATCCCTCCTCACCCCCACAGTGCCAGAGGGAATGAGATGCAGATTCCTAGTGCAGCCTGTGACCTATTAATGCTCTCCCAGTCACAACACCAGCTGTTTTTTCTTCATTTTTTTTGTGCTGGGACTAGGACTGATGTGATGTAAGTTTAACTCTTTTCTGCTACAGAAACAAAAATACAAAGAGAGTTAAATGCAGATGATGCTGTATCTTCCACAAACTATATTGTCCTCTCATGGTAGATACTGGCATTTGACTTTGCAAAGAATAGATTGCCAAGGTTCCTCAGTAGGAGCCCCATCATGTGAAGTGCTGAGCACCTCCAGAGAGTTTAATGCTTTGAAAGTTGTAGAATAAGAGGCTCTTCAGCAACCACTGAGAATGGGAGAGAATTGGAAAAAAAGAGTCTCAAAGACTTAGGCCTTGTCTATGTTTAAAAGTTTTGCCAATATAGCTGTACAGGTGTACCTATACTGCCATCCCTCCTAGTGTAGATACAGTTATACCAGCAAAAAAAAAAAAAGTGCTATTGTTTGTATTGTTTATGCTAGTTCCCTCAGTGACATGTCTACACTAGAAAATGCTCTACTGGTATAGGAATACCAGTTCTTATTAGTGTATGCGCAACATGCCTCAGTGACCAGGATTCATCACGAAATTTGGTCTGCTGTTTGGATCATTAGCTTCCCCAGCTTGGGCCGGATGCTGACGGTGAGTGTGACATGAACGCTTATCCGTGCCCGCCAGGAACACCAGTGTACCAGCAATGTGCTCCTAGTGTGGACATATCTACTCTGGCAAAGCTGACCTTTGTACCTGTATAGTAATCCCAACCACCTCCTCCCCCAATGCTCTGAGTGAAACAAGCTATTAAAAGTGAAGTTTTGCCAGTATAACTGTGTCTACACTAGGGGCTTCTGCTGCAATAACTATGTTGGCTGGGGATCACACCTCTTCATGCTCCTGACCAACATAGCTGTGCTGTCAGAAGTGTGTAGTGCAGACATGGTCTGAACTATATCAAGAAGAGTACTTTTATGTCAGTATAACTGCATCTACAATAGGACTTTTGCTTTGTCATGAAAAAAATCACACCCCAAACTGACAGAATTGTTGGCAACACTTAAGTGTAGACCAGGCTTAGCTTGTTGTTTTCAGGGTTCTAGAACACCCGGTTAACAAAGCTTCAGATATGGGAATTTGAGAAGTACCTGTACCATAAATTGATGTCTGCTTTGAGGGCATTTTATTAGTTCTAGTTTTGGATGATGTCAAGGAGCCGTAAACACAATGGGAATTGTAATAGAAGTGGTGAAACATGCTAATGATAATAACCAGGAGAGTCTGTAGTTACCAAGATTTCTAAGCACTGTTTCATTGTGTCCCTTCTTTTTAGGTATTGCAATGGATCAGCCATGCTGCCGAGCTCTGTATGACTTTGACCCTGAAAATGAAGGGGAGTTGGGCTTTAAAGAGGGTGATGTCATTACCCTCACTAACCAGATTGATGAGAACTGGTATGAAGGGATGCTTCATGGCCAGTCAGGCTTCTTCCCTATCAACTATGTGGATATTCTGGTACCTTTGCCCCATTAGGATGGCTGACTCATCACCTCTTGACCCAGATAGTCATGTTGATACCACTGCTTTCAAACTGCTGCTTACTACACCTCACAAGTGCAAACTGCAGTGGTTAAAGTCATCAAGTCCCACTGAGCATCTTTGGTTTACATGTTGTCATGCGGCATAGTGGTGATGCGTGGTATCTTCTGAGGCAGCACAACATGGCATGCGGATTTGTACGCTATGGTGTGCCAGCCCGTGGTAACCAGAGCCATTGTTTGTACGGTATTAGGGAAACAATGGCACGCAAAAGTGATGACTCACAGTGAAGTAGAGGAAATCAAGTGTGTTGTTGGGAAGATAATGCCTATCACCACTGTATTACTTTTAAGTCTTAGTTCTTGATCAAAAGAGGGAAAAAGTTCTTGACATTCCATCTTTCCCTTCAGAAAGATACGGCTCATGCAGGTCTAATATTGACTCACCAGCATTGTGTCTTCTGATCAAAATGACTTAGAATCAGTTACTGTTCTCAGAGAGCCAGTATAATGTTGACCCTACAGTTTCTCTGAAAGTGAGCTACCATTGTACTGTATGTGCTGCCTACTTGCAACTGGTTTTATATTCTGGATTGTTAACAACAGGCCTGTTCAATCTTCAGGTAAATTGCAAACTATAAAAAGAAAAGGCTAGTAATAAAGAGCTTGGGTTACAAGCCAGATGTGTCTGCTCTTCAGAAACTTTGAACACAATAAACAAAATGCCAGCAAGAGGGCAGGGTGGGGAATAAAACTATCATAAGTGTTATGTATTTCATGTAAAGTTTTGGCACAAAATCACATCATTCAAGCACTGGGAGCCTTCAGTACACTCATACACTGGGGAAAAAACCCAACAACCAACAGTCCTTTTTATTTTTGTCTACTTTGTGTTCTTTGAACATCATTTGTGCATATTCTGCCCTCAATGAGGACTAAATAAAATTGATTTTTGTGCTGAGCAATTAAAGACTTGTGGCCGTATACGCAAAAATGTTTCCCATAAGTTTAGTTCTTTCTTTAATCTTCCCCACCCTTCCTGCATTTTGTGTGTACAGTGCTGTGCCTAGCTTATCAGCATTCTTTTTGTAACAGTCGTAAAAGTTCTATTAGTTTAGTTATCCAGAGTTCTATTTATCTAAATTGTACAGACTCTTTCAGAGGTTGAATGTGCTGCTTTGGCTGTGCCACTTCAGTTCTGGATCCCATGAAATGAAGGCAATCCTACTGCTTAATGTATAAACTATATTGTGGAAAGTATTGATATTTCAAATAAATAATGCTGACAGAATAACCAGAATGATGCTGTGAATTATTAAGTGCCAGTTCATCTAGTGTCTTATTTCAGAAAGCATATTTCATTAAATGTGAGCGGCAATCCTAAAGCATAAAATTCCCTTTATTTTAGTATTATCAGACCCAGCACTGCTTCTATCAAAGTCAATGGGAGTGTGGTCAGAGCAGGGTCAGAGCCATAACTACGTGGGTCACTCTAAACAGGATAAGACAAGCATTCGGCGTATTAATTGAATGTTATGCTCAGTGTGATGCATCAGCTTGCAATCTTCTGGTGACACAATACCTATCATTAAAGAGCGCTGTGGATCGCAACTCACCTACTAAGACTAAAGACAAGGTGAGTTCTGATTTTTTTTTCGGTATTGTGTTTCACAGTCTTATTTTTAATAGTCTTTATTTTTATTTAGTTGCTTGCTGCGTATATAGCTGTATGCACATGTAAGGGTGTGTGGACTCACCCCTGCGGCGCCTCCTGCTGATTGTCTCAGGGAATTAGCTCTTTCTAGCGCAGAGCGCCCTCTGCAGGCCGGTGTCCTGCCGCCGCTGGCCCCAGTGTCCCTCCCAGGACCCCAGTGCCCTTTTACCTGGGGTGCTGCCCCTCCAGGCAATACCCCACAGATCTGGGTCTCCCCTCCCCGGGGACCCCCCACGCTCTATCCCCACCTTGCCTCAGCCTGTGGGCTACTGCCAGTCACCATCTAGCCCCCTTTCACTGGGGCCGTCTGCAGTCTGTATAAGCCAGTCATCATAGGCAAGGGAGGTTTTGACCTGCTGCCTTTCCCTGCAACCCAGTACCTCCAGGGGCCTTGTACAAGGCCCTGAAGCCTGGAGAGTTGCTGGCTCAGAGCTCCCCAGCTCCTCTGGCCTTTTCCCCAGCCCTGCTTCACTCCAGTACCCTTTAGCACACAGGCAGCTAGGTCCATCTCCCTCCTCAGCTAGAGGGAGACTGCTTGCTCTTGGCCCACTGCCCTCTTATAAGGGCCAGCTGGGCCCTTATTAAGCCAGCTACAGCTGTGTCTGCTTTCCCAATCAGCCCAGCTTTCAGAGCTGCAGCCCTCTCCAGGGATGCTTTTACCACTGCAGCCCTCCCCAGGGCTGCTTGTACCCTTCCAAGGCCGGAGCGGTGTGATCACCCCACTACAGCACACTAACAAGAATCTTACAGGCTAACGACTCAATCCTCCTCTCAATGCAGCTCTCATTCATTTTCCTAGGAATAGTTTAAGAGTGTAAATAAGGGCAAAATTAGTTTCTAAATATGTTCCCATTCATAATTGTACCCTCTGTTTCATGGCTTCTACATCATCTGGGCTACCAGATCAGCTGCCCATAAACAGAATAATGCAGACCAAATTGGTGTCTCATAGACTCTAAGGTCAGAAGGGACCATTATGATCATCTAGTCTGACCTCCTGCACAACACAGGCCACAGAATCTCATACACCCACTCCTGTAACAAACCCCTAACCTATGCCTGAGTTACTGAAGTCCTCAAATCGTGGTTTAAAGACCTCAAGGTGCAGAGAATCCTCCAGCAAGTGACCCGTGCCCCACGCTGCAAAGGAAGGCGAAAAACCTCCAGGACCACTGCCAATCTGCTCTGGAGGAAAATTCCTTCCCGACCCCAAATATGGCGATCAGTTAAACCCTGAGCATGTGGGCAAGACTCACCAGCCAGCACCCAGGATAGAATTCTCTGTAGTAACTCAGATCCCACCCCATCTAACATTCCATCACAGACCATTGGGCATATTTACCTGCTAATAATCAAAATTAATTGCCAAAATTAGGCTATCCCATCATACCATCCCTCCATAAACTTATCAAGCTTAGTCTTGAAGCGAGATATGTCTTTTGCCCCCACTACTCCCCTTGGAAGGCTGTTCCAGAACTTCACTCCTCTACTGGTTAGAAACCTTCGTCTAATTTCAAGTCTAAACTTCCTAATGTCCAGTTTATATCCATTTGTTCTTGTGTCCACATTGGTACTAAGCTTAAATAATTCCTCTCCCTCCCTGATATTTACCCCTCTGATATATTTATAAAGAGCAATCATATCTCCCCTCAGCCTTCTTTTGATTAGGCTAAACAAGCCAAGCTCTTTGAGTCTCCTTTCATAAGATAGGTTTTCCATTCCTGAGATCATCCTAGTAGCCCTTCTCTGTACCTGTTCCAGTTTGAATTCATCCTTCTTAAACATGGGGGACCAAAACTGCACACGATATTCCAGATGAGGTCTCACCAGTGCCTTGTATAACAGTACTAACACCTCCTTATCTTTACTGGAAATACCTCGCCTGATGCATCCCAAGACCGCATTAGCTTTTTTAACTACCATATCACATTGGCGGCTCATAGTCATCCTGTGATCAACCAATACTCCAAGGTCCTTCTCCTCCTCTGTTACTTCCAACTGATGTGTCCCCAATTTATAACCAAAATTCTTGTTATTAATCCCTAAATGCATGACCTTGCACTTTTCACTATTAAATTTCATCCTATTACTATTACTCCAATTTACAAGGTCATCCAGATCTTCCTGTATGATATCCCGGTCCTTCTCTGTATTAGCAATACCTCCCAGCTTTGTGTCATCCGCAAACTTTATTAGCACATTCCCACTTTTTGTGCCAAGGTCAGTAATAAAAAGATTAAATAAGATTGGTCCCAAAACCGATCCCTGAGGAACTCCACTAGTAACCTCCTTCCAGCCTGACAGTTCACCTTTCAGTATGACCCATTGTAGTCTCCCCTTTAACCAGTTCCTTATCCACCTTTCAATTTTCATATTCGATCCCCATCTTTTCCAATTTAGCTAATAATTCCCCATGTGGAACCGTATCAAATGCCTTACTGAAATCGAGGTAAATTAGATCCACTGCATTTCCTTTGTCTAAAAAATCTGTTACCTTCTCAAAGATGGAGATCAGGTTGGTTTGGCACGATCTACCTTTTGTAAAACCATGTTGTATTTTGTCCCAACTACCATTGATTTCAATGTCCTTAACTACTTTCTCCTTCAAAATTTTTTCCAAGACCTTGCATACTACAGATGTCAAACTAACAGGCCTATAGTTACTCGGATCACTTTTTTTCCTTTCTTAAAAATAGGAACTATGTTAGCAATTCTCCAGTCATATGGTACAACCCCTGACTTTACTGATTCATTAAAAATTCTTGCTCATGGGCTTGCAATTTCATGTGCCAGTTCCTTTAATATTCTTGGATGAAGATTATCTGGGCCCCCCGATTTAGTCCCATTAAACTGTTTGAGTTTGGCTTCTACCTCGGATGTGGTAATATCTACCTCCGTATCCTCATTCCCATTTGTCATCCTACCATTATCCCTAAGCTCCTCATTAGCCTCATTAAAGACTGAGGCAAAGTATTTGTTTAGATATTGGGCCATGCCTAGATTATCCTTAACCTCCACTCCATCTTCAGTGTTTAGCAGTCCCACTTCCTCTTTCTTTGTTTTCTTCTTATTTATATGGCTATAGAACCTTTTACTATTGGTTTTAATTCCCTTTGCAAGGTCCAACTCTACATGGCTTTTGGCCTTTCTCACTTTATCCGTACATGTTTTGACCTCAATAAGGTAGCTTTCCTTGGTAAACTCTCCCATCTTCCACTCCTTGTAGGCTTTCTGCTTTTTCTTAATCACCTCTCTGAGATGCTTACTTATCCAGCTTGGTCTACAACTCCTGCCTATGAATTTTTTCCCCTTTCTTGGGATGCAGGCTTCTGACAGTTTCTGCAACTTTGACTTGAAGTAATTCCAGGTCTCCTCCGCCTTTAAATCCACAAGTTCTTCAGTCCAATCCACTTCCCTAACTAATTTCCTTAATTCTTTAAAGTTAGCCCTTTTAAAATCAAAAACCCTAGTCCCAGATCTATTTTTGTTTATCCTTCCATCTAGTTTGAACTGAATTAGCTCATGATCACTCGAACCAAGGTTGTCCCCTACAACCATTTCTTCTATGAGGTCCTCACTACTCACCAAAACCAAATCTAAAATGGCATCCCCTCTTGTTGGTTCTTCAACTACTTGGTGAAGGAATCCATCAGCTATTGCATCCAGGAAAATCTAAGCCTTATTATTATTACTAGCACTTGTCCTCCAGTCTATATCTGGGAAGTTAAAGTCTCCCATAATCACACAATTCCCATTAGTGTTTACTTCATTAAAAACATTAAAGAGGTCTCTATCCATATCCAGATTGGATCCCGGTGGTCTGTAGCACACCCCAAGCACTATCTCAGGGGAGGCTCTAGTAGCTTTCTTTCCCAATGTGATTTTTGCCCAGACAGACTCTATCTTATCCATTCCATCACTTCTTATTTCTTTACAGTCTCATCATTGATATACAATGCTACTCCACCACCTTTGCCTTTATTTCTGTCTTTCCTAAACAGCACTTAGCCTTCAATACTTGTACTCCAGTCATGACTACTATTCCACCATGTTTCTGTTATCCCTATAATATCTGGTTTCACTTCCTGCACCAGTAGCTCTAGTTCCTCCGTTTTGTTACCTAGGCTCCTCGCATTAGTGTACAAACATCTTAATTTTTGCCGTTTGGCTTCACTGACATTCGTAAGCCAATTAGGCACAGACATTCTACCGCCAGTATCACCTATTAGACTGGCATCTTCACTACCCTTCCTCCTTACGTCCATTCTCATACCCACAACTGTATCCTTTCTTACTTTGTTTTCTTCCTTCTCAATGTTAAATTCTGGCGTGGCGATTACCTGGACATCTCCCAACCATCTCCCCCAAATTCCTAGTTTAAAGCTCTCTTAATCAGTTGTGCCAGCCTCCATCCTAGAAGTCTATTTCTCTCCTTACTCAGGTGAAGTCCATCCCAAGAGAACAGTCCTCTGTCCATGAATGCTTCCCAGTGGCCATATATCCCAAAGCCCTCCTTATAGCACCACTGCCTGAGCCATCTGTTGATCGCCATAATCTTGTCACACCTTTGTTGCCCTTCTCTAGGAACAGGCAGAATCCCATTGAAGATCATCTGAGCCTTGATTTCCTTAAGCGTCTTCCCCAGCCTGGCATAGTCTCCCTTGATACGTTGCAGCGAGAATCTAGCCGTATCATTTGTTCCCACATGAAGGACAATCAGCGGATTCTTTCCCGCTCCCGTTAGGATCCTTTTCAGCCTCTGGTCCACATCCCTTATCTTAGCATCCGGCAGACAGCACACCCTTCTGTTCTCCGGATCAGCTCTAGTTACAGGCCTGTCTATTCTTCTCAGTAAAGAGTCCCCAGTCACGTAGACCTGCCTTTTCCTGGTGATGGTGCGATTCTCCGGTCTATCCCCTGCTCCCTCTGGCTGCAAGTCCTCTCGATTTCTATTATCCCTTGCAATCCTCCACAACCCATCCCGTATCCTCCTGGAGCTCATATTTGGTGTTATCTGCATTGACTCTTCCCCTCTTCCTATAGGACTAGCTGCTCTTCTCTTCTTCCTTACCCTCTCACCTTCAGCGACCACCTGCTGTGCCCCTTCTTCATTTTCCAACTCCGCAAATCTGTTCCTGAGCTCTATTTCTCCTTCACTAGTCCGTCTTTTCCTTTGCCTGGTTCTCTTAGTCACATGCTTCCACTGTCCACTTTCCTCACCCAGCAGTCTCCCCTCAGAATTCTTTGGTCCTGCTTCTATCTGCAAGTCTGAGCTTTTTCCTTCAGCCTCCTCATGTCTTTGCTCCATCATCTGCTCGAACCCCCTTCTAAACTTCCACCAGAGTTTCCACCTGCATCTCCAATCCTCGGATCTTTTCTTCCATTAGCTCTATCAGGCAGCACTTCATGCAAACGAAACTCTTTTCAGGTACCCCCTCCAGGATCATGTACATGCCGCAGTTTCCACATCCAGTCATCCTCCTTGTTTCTTCCACTGCTGCCTCTGTATCGGTCATAGCCTTCCCACCTAAAACCTCTTAGTCCGGGAAACACAAACCAAGCCACCAACACCCACAGCAAAACAAACCCCCAACGGGCACCAAAACACCGCCAGAACACCACCCCGTCCCTTCACTAGCCTGTCTATTCCTCTGCCTAGCTCTCTTAGTCTTCCCCGCGAACTCCCCTTGCAAACTCCCACTGAAACTCCCCTGTTTACAGCTCTGTTTGGTGGCTCCTATAGTATAACTCATCTCAGGCATTGCATTTATGATGGACATTTTTCAATTAAATAAAACCATAAATGTATATCATATGAATCCCTCACCCATCTTCCTACATCCACCACCTCCCCCCTCAAAAAATAAGGAATGATACAAAGCCCTGACAGGCCGCATGCGGCCCATGGGCTGTAGTTTGCCCACCCCTGTTCTATCCCAAAACAGAGAGACAGATGCTGATAACCTTACTCAAGGCAAATATCCTACCGCACAAGTGGTCCCATTTGAAGTCAGGTGTTACTCAATGTTGGGATCTCACCCAGTGAGACCTTCCTTTATTTGTGTTGCAATGTTTGCTCCAGATGGTGCAATGGTAAGGCGATAGCCTTAGAGACTTAAGTTTGCATCTAATTCAAGCAGAAGGCTAACTA
>NW_020664464.1:4536106-4554192 GCF_002925995.2 Terrapene triunguis
CCCCCCCCCCCCCGAGCGCCGCACCGGGTCGGCCAAATCCCTGGAGCGCCGGGCTACTTAAACCCCCGCCCCCCCAAGCACCAGGCCGCCGAAACCCCTGAGCGCTGGGCCGGCCAAACCCCCGCCCCGCCCAGCGCCTCGCCGGGCCGTCCAAACCCCCACCCCACCCCCCAGCGCCATGCCGTGCCGCCGAAACACCCCCCGCACTGCCCAGCCCAAACAAACAAACAAAAAAAAACCACCGCGAGCACCCCCTGCCACCCCAACATTGGCCGCCCCTTCTAAGATGCTGCCCCAAGCACGTGCTTGGTCGGCTGGTGCCTGGAACTGGCCCTGCTCCATGAGTAAGGGTGGCAAAATCAAGCCCTTTATTAAGAGGCTTAGGCAGATTTCAGGGTTGTAGGCTTCAGAGATTATCATGGGTCATGAAGAGTTACAAAGTCCTTACAGTACCTTTCCTGGACGAAATAAGGGATCACGTCTTCCAGAGGCTCATGGGTAGGATGTAGGGCAGAGGTGGGCAAACTATGTGGCCCGCGGGACCGTCCTGCCCAGCCCTCGAGCTCCTGGCCGGGGAGGCTAGCCCCGGGTCCCTCCCCCGTTGTCACCCCTCCCCCGCAGCCACGCCACCGCCCGGGCAGCACTCTGGGCAGCCGGGTTGCGTGCTCCTGCTGAGCAGCATGGCTGCGTGTCTGGTTCTGGCCGGGTGGCGCGGCAGCGTGTCTGGCTCTGGCCGGGTGGCATGGTAAGGGGGTCGGGGCTGGGGGGTTGGATAAGGGGCGGGAGTTCCGGGGGGCAGTCAGGGGACTGGGAGCAGGGGGCAGTTGGATGGGGCAGAGGTTCTGGGTGGTGGTGGGGGGATGGGGGCGTTGGATAAGCATGGGAGTCCCGGGGCGGCCTGTCAGGGGGTGGGGGGGTGGATAGGGGTCAGAGCAGTCAGGGGACTGGGAGCAGAGGGGGTTAGATGGGGGTCCCAGGAGGGGGCAGTTAAGGGATAAGGAGCAGGGGGGTTGGATGGGTCGGGGGTTTTGAGGGAAGCAGTCGGGGCGGGAAGTGGGAGGGCGTTGATAGGGGGCAAGAGCCAGGCTGTTTGGGGAGGCACAGCCTTCCCTACCCGGCCCTCCATACCATTTTGCAACCCCAATGTGGCCCTCGGGCCAAAAAGTTTGCCCACCCCGATGTAGGGTGACCAGATAGCAAGTGTGAATAATCGAGACGGGGGTGAGGGGCAATAGGCCTCTCTATAAGAAAAAGCCCCAAATATCGGGACTGTCCCTATAAAATCGGGACATCTAGTCACCCTAGCAGGATGAGAGAGATTTAAATCAAGAAGCTGCTTGCTCCCCTTTCATTATTGCTTCAGGTAGTTCAAAGCTTTGCGTGTGGAACCACATGGCTGTCAGCTTCCAGAAGCATGCCTGATCCTCTACTGCTGGAGAAAGGCTTCTGCAGTAACTGGTAGACTTTGACTTCTGTTGTCACTTTTCTTTGCTGGGTACTTATAGCCTTAAGGAACATTTCATAATACCTAATTGCCGGACCTGGCACTAGAAACTTCAATGAATGCATTGCCACAAAAAGGGAAACAGAAAATCCCCTGACACTGAAATATTAGCAGCAGAATGTATCAAAATATTCTTACATATTAAGATATACACTGAGGGTACATGGGTGTAAGGCTCTGTTCAGCACACCCAGAACCATAAGCCAGTCTTACCCCTCTGCCTCAACAAGGGGGTGGGCGATTTGCTGGAACTTAAACTTTGGTCCGTTCCGCCACGCCAGTCTATGTGCCACACCAGCAAACTCCTCAAGACATTGGCGGTCTTAACTTTGTCTCACTGGTAACAATCAATGAATCCCAGTTCCCACATTCCCCAGAGCTATCTCTCTGCAGTGTCCCATCCATCTAACTGGCCAGTCACTCCAAAGAGACCATATACAAACCAGCCTGTTAGGTTAGCAGAGGAGTCAGTCTTTATTTCAGCATAACTGCACTGAGATGGTTTATAGTAAAATGAAGTTTATTAACAAAGAACAGAGATTTAAGTGATATTAAGCAAGAGAAAAAGGCACAGATATGGTGTCACAGCCTCTTGGGCCTCTCAGCTTCACCAGACTGGTCCCACTTAGTTTGCTGTCAGTGAGGTCAGTGTTTGGACCATCAGCCTCCTTAACAGATTAGCCTGTCACGTTCTAGGCTTGTCATCTCTGCCAGTCACCTGGCTTTTTTCTTGGAGGCAGCCTGGTGCAGGACTGTCACCACCTTGTTACCCCCAGGCCTTTCCGCCTCCTCTTCCTTCTTTGCCCTCTTCCCTTTATAGCAGGCCCTCTTTCCTTTAATAGTTGCAGCTGTGGGGGCCTGCCTCCATGAGTGGCCGCTCTGGCAGCTGCTTGCTTGTAAACAGAAGGGACTCTCCTCCCTCCCTCTGCCCATGTTCAGTATGGGATTTGTAGACCACCATTACATATGGTTACAAACAAAAACAAAACGAGCCATGCCTTTTAGTGACTAAACTCAATTTTAGCAAGTTACAATCTTTGCCTAAGCAGTTTTCTCACATCAAATTACTAGCATACCAAAACCTTCAGCCCAGAGGATCAGAATCGGAGGGTGCTGTTGCCTTTGTTCTGGAAGTGATGGATAACAAAGGGGTTTTCCCCTGCCCTTTTTTATAGTTCAGTAAACCTTTGAAATATATTCTTGGAAAAGTAAACCCAAACAAAGTTCCTCTGCGCTGCTGGTGTGTATTTGTCATGCTGTCTTCCCCGTCCTCTGATCAATTTGCTTTTTCGATGGGCTTAATCAGTTGTTTACCATAGATGTAAAGATACTTCCATTGGCTCTAGCCTCACCTTGCTTAATTTACATTGGAGATGCAGGCAAAGAAGCAAAACAACATTCCTTTGTATGACAAACATGTTTATCTGCTCTACTCAGGTTGCTTGGTTTGAACATATTTTAGAAATGTATTTCCAGCATACATACATAATTCTTTACATGCTAACCATATATACATCACTCAATAATATTAATGACCAGTGTGTCACCAGTTTTTAATCTGATACCTTACAAGACACTGTTTGGCTAAATAGTCTGACAACAGTATGTCGGTGGTGCCCTTTGCCAGTTGGCATAAAGGGGCTCGTAGGGTCACCATGGGGCTTTCCCCTTTCCCTTATATTCCTTGTTATTAAAAACTCACAACCTTATCAGTTCCCAAAACAGTTTTAAGAGTAGGATTCAAATAAAACATAAACAATTGCCCTCCAAGGGCCAAATGTATTCTTGATGTAAGCCTGCGGAGTTTGGATACAAATGGAACATGTAAATAGCCTTGTTATGATTTACTATGGCTGTGCACTGTGGTGTGCTCTCCATGTTGTTTACCTTTAAGTGTCCAGTACTAACAGACCCCAAACTTAATGAATGACTTACCTGGAACTGTAAAGACATCACACTAGTGGCCTTCTGACAATCTAAATAATGAAACCCTAGCCCTGCCACCCTTCTGATTCCTACTTAAATCACAAGCCAGAGCTCAAATTACACAGCAGAGTCTCGCTCAACTACATAATCACATTTGCTACATGTCTTAATTCTGTTTTTAATCCTGGAGTATCTGGTTGAAAATTCATCCAAAGTTAATAATTGTCTCGACATCCCTCTAATTAATTTCTCAAGTGATCTATATTTGAATCCAATGTGCTGACACATCAGCTAGTGAATGACAGCAAGTGAGAACGAAATGACAGCAAGGGAGAATGAAATAATTCTACATAGTTTTATACTCTGTGGTAGCTGTAAAGAGGGTGATGGGTGCCTTAGAAATACCTTAGAGAGACAAACAGACACAGAGTCAATTGAAAGTAAGAGTACCAGTGAATTCCAGTGTGAAAGTTACTCATGTATCTGACGAGTTTGTGAATAAGTGTAACTTGGAAAATCATTTGTGATTAATGGCACTTCAAGCTGTTAGTACTAGTTTGGAAAGGTGGCCAGGCAGTTACGGCAGAAGCCAGGCGAGGGTGGAATGGCTGACAGTAGCTTGGCTATCAGTGCATGAATTTAGGGCAAGTCAATGAGAATATTTCAATAATATTTCTTGGCAGTGGAGATGGGGGGCACAACCCTGGAACAGCTCGACTCATGCCACCCAAGGCAGCTCCCCCCTCCCCCCGAAAGCAGCCCCTCATGTGACTGAGCAATTGGGGCGGGGACATGACCCCGCCTTCTGCCCCCCCATGCATTGCTTTTGCAGAAACTTATATAAATGTTTCTAATTTTAATATTCTGTATCTTCCCCTGCTTACATGGATGGTTGAAGTGCTGGCTGGACTTCTCTTGGCTTTGGTCTTCTTTGGCTTTAGCCTCCAACTTTATGTTTTGCCCAGTTCTATTTTATTTTCAGCTTTGATTTCCTGCTATGGGAAATGTGTTCATTCCAAGGAAGAGGTTCAAATAAGAAAGACACTTTCAAAATCAGAGATGCTTCTGCCATCCATCAGTGATTGATTAATCTATGGGTTACATTTGCCTCAAGCTTTAATCTTGAGACTTTTAAATGACAAGTTCGCTGCTATCCTTGTCCAAATGGCTGCAATTCTCTCTTGGGTGTGTTAAATCAGTATTTCCCAAACTGGGGGATGCCAGATGAATGAAAGGGGGAGTGCTGGGGAGAGGAGAAGAAAACTGGGGCGGGAGACTGCAAGACACCATATCCCATCCCACCCACGCACACAGTTCAAACCTGCTGCTGTGTGATAGGGTGATAGGGTGAGGGAGTCCTAGGGTGACCAGATAGCAAGTGTGAAAAATCGGGATGGGGGTGGGGGCTAATAGGAGCCCATATAAAAAAAAGCCCCAAATATCGGGACTGTCCCTATAAAATCGGGACATCTGGTCACCCTAGGGAGTCCTTTCCTCCCTGTTCCTATTTTGAACCCCAATGTAGCTGGTGGTAGCAACAGCTGACATGTACAGGGCTGGAGGCCTAGAAAAGAATCTGCTAGCCCACTCTTCTCCTTTCTGCTTCCACAGCCATATAAGTGTAGGACTGGCAGGGAGCTCAATAGATCATCTAGTCCAGGCCCCTGCACTCAAGGCAGGAGTGAACTGATCAAGGAAGGGCAAGAATATCTTTGGATACAGACTGGCTAACCTAGTCAGGAAGGCTTTAAATTAGGTTAGATGGGGACAAGAGACAGAAGCCCACAGGTAAATCAAAAAACATGGAGACCTGGGAGAACAGTTGGAAACTGGGGGCATAGGCAATTATAGCAGAGGCAGAGGGAACATAGAGGGGAAATCAAATCAGTATCTTAGATGTCTGTATACTAATGCAAGAAGAATGGGGAATAAACAAGAAGAACTAGAAATATTAGTGAATAAGCACTACTCTGACATAGACATTCAGATCATCCTGGGGTGCCCCAAAGAAGTCTTTTGTTGAATGAGGGACTAGGATGGAACTGGAGCAACCAGAAGCAAACTGGGAAGAGAAGAGTAAGGAAAATAAAAACCACATGGAAAAGACTAGTAAACAGAAAAAGAAAAATACATAGAAAAAGGCAAGGGGAGGAGGACAGAAAAGGAGAAAAGAGAGAAAATGCATAGAAAGAAGCAGAGATGGCAGCCACTGTATCAGGACATGGTGTGAAGGGTGATGGGAAGATAGGAGATGCCCATTCACCAGTCCACCCAATGGGGAGTTGTGACAGAGTGTATTAGACCCTTTGAGCCCCTGCTGGAGGAATCCTGGTCCTACCACACCTTACCCTAAAAAGGCAGCAGTAGAGTTGGTCCTCCAGCCTGCCTAGAGAGGCTGCTGGGAGCAGCCAATCAGAGCCCAGCAGACACCTATAAAAAGGAATTGCTGGCTAGAGCAGGAGGGGTAAGGATGGTGCTCCTGGCTGGCTACAGTACCTGGACAGAGCAGTTGCTGGCTGGAGCAAGAAGGGCATTCTTGGTTGGCTTCTTCAGCCCTAGCTTAAGCGTGAAGGTAAAACAGGGGTTGTGGGGAACTGGTTCATGGAACAGTAGCTGCAGATTAAAAGAGTTGCAGCATGTGGCTGCTATTTATAGGGTCCCTGGGTCAGGACCCAGAGTAGTGGGTGGGCCTGGGTCTACCCACCCACTGGTGGAGTGGCCAAAGCCCTGAAGAAGGGGAATCTAAACAGGCCCATGGGGAGGCTGAAGACCCTGAATAGGATCAGCATTTATGTACTTTGATACCAGCCAGGAGACTGAATTGAGAGGGCTGAAGATACTAACTGAATGTACTGGGATAGGCTCTTGTTGGACTGACTGAGGACTGAGCCCAGGTCCAGGGCTACCAATAGAGACATAGCTAAGGGGACTGTGAGAGGCCCTGTTGGACTGTGTACCATGGAACGAGTCTGTTTTGTTATACACCTACAGAGTGTGTGAGCCTTGGCCAGAGGGCTGAGTCAGTGGAAACCTGCTTGAGAGCTTAACTGCCAACAGGAGACCCTGTGAGCAGAGCCGAGAGACAGAGAGTGCAGGTGCAGCCACACCCAACAGGAGGCACTCACAGGAAACAAGTGGCCCCTCACAGGGGCCCTTACCAGGAAAAGGTTGAGAGCCATGCCCTTATAATATGAAATTAGTGACTATTTTAGCCATGGCTGTTGGGGTGTGAGCTGGCACCCTTTTCCCATGTTTGCCCTTTTCCAGCTATATTGTATTCACTATAAACTACTCCTGCTTGGTATTTGGTTTTGAACTCTAAATAGTTCACACACACATCCCCAATGGGCAGACTGAGTGCATCTCAGCCTCATACACAACCAGTCACAAGTGATGTCCCTGACAGTGCACCTATCTCAAAGGGTTAGGGAGGAGATAGGGCTATGCCCCTGCCTTCCCTCATACTGGCTCTTGATCAGACACACTGAGGGGAGCAAACTAAAAAATGCTGCAGCAGTCCCTGTGTGGCTAATTCCACAATTTATCTCCCCAAAGATGGGGGGCTGAGAATCTCTGCAGACCCAAGGTAGTTTGTTACCAATGTTTTGGGCCCTATCCTGCAGCTACTGAGTCAGTGGTAAATGCAAATTGAAACAGGGGGGAAGATCTCCCAGCAGGAACCACAAAAAAGAGGATGCTGTTGGGGACTGCTGCTATCCCAAGGCAGGGAGAAGAGGGAAGTGAACTCTTTGTTTTAAGCAGAAATTGTGTGTTGGGATGAGGTTGAGGGAGCTCCACTTTACTTTAACCCTGCACTGAGTAGCACATACTTATTCCAGGATTCCCCTTTGAAGTCAGTGGGACCACTGGAGCATGTAAGTGCTACTCCGTGTGAGTGAGGCTGACAGAGTCCTTTATGTGACAAATATAGTGAAATACATCCCACATTGACTTTAAAGGGCTTGCATCTGGCATGAATTAATCCCGGAGTATATACTTCACACTGTGGAAACTTGATTGCCCTCTAGTGGCAAAACTGACGTCTATGTACAAACATTCTCTGTTTTAACTGATAGTTTCCTCATGCTGCAGAATGAAGACTGAAGTTTCTGTCACAGTTACAAAGCTTTAACAACATGGGGTCATATTCGCAGCCTGGTGTAAGTGAGCATAGCATCATCAGGGTCTACTGAGGTATGCCACTTGACACCAGCTAAGGAGCTGGCCCACAGTTTTTTAGTGCACAGAAAATCTTTTCCTTGCTGGATTTAATCAGCTATAAGATTAACTGTTTCTCCATCCTGTATTGATTTTTTCCCCCCGTATAATAAACTATTGGTGTTCACTGAATATATTGTTGTGTTGATTTGATAAATCCATGTATAATTCTGATTTCAGAGAAAAGGGTTCTACAACAGGACACAACTGAATGACATTTTATTAAACTCTCTCTTTCAGTTCACTGTATGCACCATATGATTTAAAGCAAAATATGAAAATTAGCCCAAAAGGAATGTAAATTGTTTGTGTGTAAATTACCTCTTGTATGTTCAATGCTTCCTTTATTTTATGATTGAACTTTTCAGTGCTCAAAAATTCTGTTAACTAACACGCTAGCTGTTCATGCATGAACTTCCTATTATCGGGATCCTTGTACTTGCTGTACCAGGACAGAACAATGATCCATGTGGTCTGGTAATCTGTCTCTGAGAATGGTCTACATAGGATACTTCAGAGGAAAGCCCAGATACCCCTAATAATTAATCATAAACATTTATTCAGACCTTTTCTTCCATAGAACTGAAAGTGGTTTACAAAGGTGGCTAAGTATCGTTGGCCAAAATCTTCAAATTTGGGCAGGTAAAGTTGGGCTCCTAATGCTATAATTAGTTTGTGAAATAAAATTTCTCAGCGGTCCTAAGCAACCTGAGCTCTTTTACTGATCAATGGCATTCCCATGCTGTAAAATTAGTGTTTAAAGTACATCAACATACAAAAACTTAAATTTATAGTGGCTGTCATCAGAGGTCTTGAGATCATATGGGAATGAGGTGTCATTTTACCTTCTGACAGCAGCCTGCAGCAAGGGGAACAATCTGGGGACTAATTATGGCTTTATACAACACCAATCACCGTACTCTGAGAGCCAGGTTTTAAAATATGTTTAGGCACCTAAAGGTGGAGACAGGCACCTAGTGGGACAGATAATCTGTGAGGTGGAGGTGCCAGCAGATCGAGGAACGTGATCATTCCCCTTTATTCGACATTGGTGAGGCCTCATCTGGAGTACTGTGTCCAGTTTTGGGCCCCACACTACAAGAAGGATGTGGAAAAATTGGAAAGAGTCCAGTGGAGGGCAACAAAAATGATTAGGGGTCTGGAGCACATGACTTATGAGAAGAGGCTGAGGGAACTGGGATTGTTTAGTCTCCAGAAGAGAAGAATGAGGGGGGATTTGATAGCTGCTTTCAACTACCTGAAGGGGGGTTCCAAAGAGGATGGAGCTTGGCTGTTCTCAGTGGTGGCAGATGACAGAACAAGGAGCAATGGTCTCAAGTTGCAGTGGGGGAGGTCTAGATTGGATATTAGGAAACACTATTTCACTAGGAGGGTGGTGAAGCACTGGAATGCATTACCTAGGGAGGTGGTGGAATCTCCTTCCTTGGAGGTTTTTAAGGCCCGGCTTGACAAAGCCCTGGCTGGGATGATTTAGTTGTGAATTGGTCCTGCTTTGAGCAGGGGGTTGGACTAGATGACCTCCTGAGGTCCCTTCCAACCCTGATATTCTATGATAAAGGACTCCCACCTAGGACACCTCATCAGATCCCTCTGCTGCTCCATTGGCTGATGGGGAAAGGTTCAAGATCCAGAAACTCCCCAAACCAGGCTCCATCTTTTTCTACTACATTCTCTTCAGATGCCCCTGCCTCACCAGCTAAAGACCAAGGGGATGCCTAGGAGGAAAAAATAAGGAGGAAAGCTCTTATTTGTCTTATCTCATTTTAACAATGGGACCAGAGCTGTGTTCCCCTTGTACTTCCTTTGTCTTAACCCCTAAACAAAGTGAAATCAGAATCAGGCACTCTGTTTATCTCAGCACTTCCACAATAGAGTAAACCACAAGCTGCAAAACAAGGACAGGGACGCATTAACCCCTCTGCCCTTTTCTCAGCACCTAAAGGAAGGATAGTCTTGTGGTTGAGGCACTAGAATGGTACTCTCATTCCAGTGCATACAAACAGCTAGTGACTGGGATGTTCTCTGGGTTCTTTTTTGAAATAATGCAATCTTGAACTATTGAGTGAAAATATTTGGGTGAGAATGATCGACTTGGACTGCAGCATATCACTCTTCTTTCTTCTGTTACAATGAGGCCTAAATGAAATGAGTCTGTAAGTGCAGCATATTCACCTGATATCAGGGTGACCTTCTGGCCTACTGTTGAGTTCAGATTCTGAGTGATGAGCAGTGGGAAAGTAAAGATGATGACAAGAAAGCTGCTCAGCTCACTTAAATCTGCAGATTGTAGTCAGACTCAGTGCCCATGGAGAAGGAGAACAAGGAATGGACACTGAGGAAAGGAGAGAGTCTGACTGTGTCTGACAGCATTTTAACACCCTCTTGTTTATCTAAGGTGTCTAGGACACAACAGGAGAAGTAATAAAGGCAGGACCAGGCACCTCCCTGTAAGAGGTAACATTGACGGTAACCTGATGAGATTGCAAAAAGGCTGAGAAGAGTTTGGATCCTGGGAATACCGCTGAAGGAGAAGGCTTTGAGAGCTGCAGAAAGCTCATGATCTAGCTGGAATTCTTCCTTTCAGTTGCTGCCATTTGCTTTTGTCTCTGAGCATTTAAACATTAATATATTGACTGCCCTGGGAGACTCTTGGTGCAGAAGATGAACCTCAGGTCACCCAGCCTCAGACTGCCTCCCCACACACACTGATACTATGTAACAGAAGGATGGTCTTGTGGCCAAGGCACTTGGTATGTGACTTAGGCAACATAGGTTCAAGTCCCTGCTGTAATAGAGAAATGTTTTTGTGTGACCATGGGGGGCAAGTCACTTAATCTCTCTGTGCCTCAGTTCACCATGTGTAAAATGGAGCTACTAATTCCCTGCCTCACAGAGATGTTGAGACATAAATTAATATTTATAAGCCACTCAAATGATGGGGGAGCCAGATAAACACCCACAGGGAGTAACCCTGGTAGGCTCTAAAGACCATTTTCTCTCTGCAAATGTTATTTATGTAGATAAATAAATAACTGCTGTAGTTGCCCTAGGCTAGAAACCTGGCTCAAGTTCTACGTCACCTCTTTCACCAAGGTTATAGAAATATTAGGCAGCAAGGGTGTAATAAAAGGTTACAGGGCCCCAAATGAAATCAAGCTGCAGGTTTTCCTGTATTGTAGTCTTAGAGACTGCTGAGCAGCAGGTGGTAAATGCCCTGCAAATTCAGAATGTATCTGGTAGGTTTCTAGAAGACTTGGATTCAGAGCCATTGCTTCAGCATGTGTGTTTGAGAATGAACTTCACAGGATTGTTTGTCTATTTAGGTACAAATGTGGCCCTCCCACCCCTCAATATCTGAATACCTAACAAGTATTTAAAAATATAAATAATAGCAACAGTGTCTTTCTTTCCTCTTTCCCAGCCTGTAAAAATAAGAAATAGATTTCATTTGTTTGTAGATTTCTGGTTTGAAAGACAGTGGATAAAGATGTTACTGGGGGAAGGCTAAGTTGAAAGATAATAGCGTCCTTCCCTCCCTACAAGTGAAGAAGGGTTCCATAAGTTCTGGGTTTTTTTTGCTGCTAGTTGAAACTTTACTATAAGCAGGTTCCACCTGTACATGCAGAGAACCTAACTTGTAGCATTGTAAGCAAGGTGCCATTCTTCCAGTAAAAGACTGCTTGTACGCCAAATTGGCAGCACAGCTACTGCCTTGTCTGCAGACAGCCTGTTTCTAAAATGCTCCCTACTCATAGATTTCAAGGCAAGAAGGGACCATTGTGGTCATCTAATCTGACCTCCTGTATGACGCAGGCCATAGATCTTCCCCAAAATTCCTAGAGCATCTTTTTTTTTTTTTTAAATCCAATCTTGATGTAAAAATGGTCAGTGATGGAGAATCCAGCATGACACTTGGTAAATTGTTCCAATGGTTAATTACTCACTGTTATAAATTTATGCCATGTTGCAAATGTGCGGTGCAGAGAAACAGCACGCCTGCCGTTTTCAGCAAATCGTTCCATGCTATGTCAGGGACCTCAGCCTGGTGTCTGAGGAGATTTGTTTCTGTGTTCAAATTATAAACCTGTTTACCAAATTAACCATAGGCTAGTGCCCATAATTGTCATTGATCCCCAGGGAATGGGATTGGAGCGGGATTGCTTTAGAGCGGCGGGGAAGATCACAATGAATTCTTGGGGATAAAGTCCCACGAGCTTTATAAAGTGTAATGGGACATACTTTGTTTCTATTTTCATACCTTACAAAGGATATTTCCAGTTGTTGCTGAAGCATAATGATTAAACTCTGATAGCAGCAAGATCAATATGCTTCATGTACAGACCTGATCAGCAGTCTCTGGAGAACAGTCCATCATCCTCTTCCAGCTGGATACTGCCTTTCCATTCTCCACTTCTTCAGCACAAATGAGAAGGAACCAAATCTGTGTAACTGTTACGGAATGTTTCACCATAAAGGCACCTGCGGTTTAGTTCTTAGCATTCATCCCATGATTCTACACTGGTTTTACAAAAACTTCGTTTTTCGTGTTGCTTGGTGTTTGATAACAGCCAGTAGAGGGCACTCTGGCATTTTATAGGAATATGATTTAACTTTAAGGTTTATATTTTCTTTTTTTAGCTTAACATTTTTTAATAGATTTTTGTTAACAAAAGCAGGGGCTCTCACTAAATTCTGCTAAGGGCTACTGTGCAAAGTCAAATATAGGAAGGCCACAAAGACTGCTCTTGCATTTGCTGAATGAAACTTGGATATTTAAACTACGCATGAAAATGGCTAAAGTTTACTATAGTTGCACTCATAAATAGTGTCAGAATGGAAGCATTTTACATACACATCTAGAGAATTAGCTAATGCAATCCATTTAGCAGTTGAAAAATGACAGGAAATGGGGCAGCTGACTAGCACCCTGCTATTCAGACCATCCATCTGCTCTAATAAAATTATATTTAGTTACCTGTAGCTGCTACAGTACAGTCCCTTCCAGCACAAAGCTTAACAATTTTAGTCAGGTGCACACGTGCTTGGTGGATTTTTTTTTTCCTCCCCTGCTACAATAAGAGATGCTCTTGAAGATGCTCACCGTCAGAAGAGATAAATAATAGGAATCGCTTCTGCAACTGTTCGGTCAAGTGCAAATTATTCATCATGAACTGCATTCATAAGCCTTCAGCTACAAGGAAAGTTGTTTGTGTTCCAGTCAAACTGTTGCACAGACGGTATTATAATATTCATACTTCGTATGTATATAACACCTTTCCTCTGAGTCCCCAAATACTTTACAAGCATTAATTAAGCCTCACAATTAATTGCAAATATTAATTAAACCATTTGTGGAGGGAAGAATTTTTATTATATCCACTTTACAAGTGGGGGCCCTGAGGCATAAGAGCAATTAAGATCAACATTTCCAAAAGCTTGAGGATGGGTTCAAATATTCATTCAGGTAGCTATCAAAAGGATCAGGAAGGCATTGGGCACCCAGGGTGTTTTGACGCTGTTTTTTGGCTGTGCCCAAGTTGTCTGAGCATCCACTGCCTTAAGCTTTCCAAATGGTGGGGTTTGGTCTTGGGGATAAATGCCCAAGGAGCCTCAAGGAGTGCTCTAAAATTGTCTTGTCAGTGGCATGCCTACACCAGGAGGCACAAGTTAAGTTGCTGAAACAGCAGCTCCTCATTGTTGGGCACCCTTAAAACTGACAACCCCCAGGGCTAGGATCCACCCCAAACATACGTTTGAGAGAAAGTGTGTGAGTGAGTGGATTTACTGAGGATTTACAGGACTAGTATAGGGAAGGCAGAAAACAGTCAACCTGGATGCATCATGAAGTGACATGGGAAGGAAGTGCTGGCTGAGGTTTAAAGGAAGCGGAGGCCTTACTCTCACAATGTGGGCTAGGAGCCTCAGGGGACTTTCCTCAACATTACAGAGACGCACATCATACAGAGCTACAGATAGACTCAGTCCCTAGAGTCTATTGTGCCCCTTTGCAATGAGCTGAAGGGGAAACAAGAGAGGCTGTGCTGGAGGAGCCATGCCTGGTCTATCCTGACTAGGATAGAAAAGTAAACAAAGAGATGGCAAGTGTGGGGAAGGAAGTCAATAAATATAAAAAATATACTCTTTTGTTAATGACTGCACACAAATAGCACAGGTGTAGAATCCAAGATCATGCCATGACTCTTCTGTTATGCCATTGCTACCACAGCACTTATCCAGTTTACACATTAACGCCACATCCTGTGCTTTATATGGGCCTGGAGAGTTTGCCCAGTAGCTTTTCCTAGAGGAGGATCAATTCTGTAATTATAATAATCAAGTTCTGGCTCTATGCAATTAGGATAGCCCTTGTCCTCTCATCTTCTGTCATCACCCATGCCTGCCCCAAATCCTGACTCTCTAATGGAGTCGAAAATAGTCCTTTTTTACACCTCTTACCTACCATTGCCCCATTTGCATATGTACATTACTAAAAATGACAAAAGGTTTAGAAAACCTGACCTATGAGGAAAGGTTAAAAGAACTGGGCACATTTACGCTTGAGAAAATAAAAATGGGGGAGGGGAAGGGACACCTAATAACAGCCCTTAACATATTTGAAGACTGTTCTAAGAGGATGATGATCAATTGTTCTCTATGTCCATCGGTGGTAGGATAAGAAGTAATCTGCAGAAGGGAGAGTTAGATTAAATATTAGGAAAAATTTTCCAACTATAATGGTAGGTAAGGGCTGGAATAGGCTTCCAAGGGAGGTTGTGGAATCCCCGTCATTGGAGGTTTTTAAGAACAGGTTGGACAAACACCTGTCTAGGTTTACATGGTCTTGCCTCTGTGCAAGGGACTGGACTAGATGACTTCTCAAGGTCCCTTCCAGTCCTACATTTCTATGATTCTATAATGTGCACCTCATATGCATTGCCATTGTGCCATCAGCACCCAGTAAAACTTCATCGGCTCTTTTGAAAATCCAGGTTGCTCAGCCATCTTGGGTAAAGCCAGTCACTAGCTCTGAAAACCCTTTGGGTGTGCAGCTCCCACCTGAGCTCCTAGATGGGCAACACAGTGCATATTTGCGTCTGCCCATTATGTCCATAATCCTATTTCTGCCACACTCAACTACAGAATGAGAGAACCTTCCTTATAATTACTTTTTAAAAAACACAATGACCAATTCCTGTTCCCTTTGCCCCATCTGTATCTGAGCCTTCTCCACCAGTTCAAGTCCTGGTGAGGTCATTGCGCTGTTCCAGTAGGTGTGCAGATGCCATATCAGAGAAGTACTGAAGTATCTTGAAGACCTTAGAAAGGGAGGGGGAAGACTGAAGCTTCTTGAATTAGTGAGACAGCAATGTCATAGAGTAGTGATATTTGAGAATTCCAGGAGTGGGAAGCCAGATAAGTAGCCAAGGGCTGCAATTGGCTGTACCCGCATTGGCTGAGCTCCCAGGATTTTCAAAAGAGCCCATGAAGTTTTACTGGGTGCTAAGGGCATGACTGCAAAGTGAGCATGTTTTCAGCGAACAAGCACTAACCACGTTCTGCTCTGAAACGTCCCCTTTGTGTTCTGAGCACCCAAAGCTAACCACCTACTTCTCTGCAGAGCACCCAAAGGTCCTTAGAAAATTCCCTTCTAAGGGCCTGATTTTTTCAGAGGTGATAAGCATCCACAACTGTTCAACACCTCTGAAGATGAGACTATCAGTGACATTTTCAAAAGTCAGATGAAAGCTAGATGTGAAATCAAGAATAGAACTCAGGATTCTTCACTCTTGGTCCCCTGATGTAACCACTAAAGTTGATCTCTCAATAAACTGTATTTAATGGCTTTTCATTTGATGGGATAGAAGTCTTAGACTAATGATAGGAGAGCCATTCTCCCCCATATGTTCAAACCACATTTCTTCTGTTTGGGTGGCTCTTGCCAAAGTCAATTGCATTAATATCCTTGCCAAAACCTATTTATTTATTTAACAACAAGTAGCATGGTTTTATTATGACAGTCAGGGACACCAAGATGAAGTTGTTCTTGTGTCAGACCCAGAATTTCCTGCAATTGGATTGCATTCTTCTCATGCCTTCTAGGAGCCTTCATTTAAGAACTACCTCTTCTTTTATCCATCCTACCACCCAGGGTAATTGGTATAGTTATAAAGTGTCTGACATAACATAATTGTTATACAGTCCCTAACAGATTAACAGCTTTCATTCATTGTTTGAGACTGTCCCTTAGAGGACACCATGTTGTTTTCTATCAGTTTGATTCAACCTGTGTGCTGGGGTAGAGTTTGGAATTATCAGGAATAAGAGCTTGTAGGGCATGTTAAACACCACAGGTATGTAGTCACCTCCTCATGTATTTTTGTAAAATAACAATAAAATATACGTAACTAGATATAGCCTTCCTGGTGTGGGTTTGGTAAACTCCAAGAAAGTAAATAAGATTGGATGACATGGAAGTAGCAGAAACTAAACAGGGATAGGATTTATCTGCCTCCAGAATGAACATTCCCTAGCTGTGAACTCATAGTAAAGCCAGCAGGCTTACAGGAGAAGATTGCCTCTATTTGTGCATAGTAATGATATGGTCATGCTCTCAAAAGGCTGCAATAAAGCAGCCACCCACCAATCCGTGGGCAAATTTGTGTGGCTCACATTCTTTCTGGCGTCTGCAGCCTACCAGGCATGAAGAGGGCCATTGGAGCTTTCTTTTTGCCTGGGAATAAATAGCATTGCTCCCACACTACCAGGTTGGCTAAGGAAATCTCCTGCTCTATATGCTGTTGTCTCCCTAGGCTTACGGACTGGTCAATTCCTCAGCCACTCTGAGTTTCCTGCCATATGAAGTTGACTTTTTTGGATTAACTCTTTTTCTGAGAAGTCTGAGTGCTAGTAAATGGGCTTGGCAGTCACTGGTGAAGAGTCTGAGTGTTTACTGGTGCTGTAGTGGGCTTTGTTTGTTTTTTCCAGGTGCAATATACAGGCACACTATTCTGCTTGGAAGGGACAGTAATGCCAGTAGGATTTAAGGGGCAAACGTGATCCTATGAAAGGTAAAATTTATCTTTTATTCTTTTAACTGTAATGGAATTTTCCAGGTCCATTAATTACATTATCAAGTCAATGAACCTCTGATCAACTTTCACTACATGATTCTGAGCAAATCTAGAGACACCACCCCGCCTTTTTATTTTTTATTTTTTTAATTATATGCTCAGGAAAACAGGGAAAATAGTTTCCCACCATGCTAGAAAGAGACCATCTCACTAAGTGTATCTCATCCACTTTAAAGCATATTTCCTACAATATAATTATATCCATATTAACTAAGACCTGACTTTAAATTACTTGACAATCTTCACTCCCTTCCCACATATTCTAGGTGCTATTGTAACACAAATACTCAATAGTAATATGGACTAGAGGTTATTCCATAATGTCTTTTTATGGGATTTCTTGGAAGTATCTGGCCACAGTCAGACTGGATACTAGAGAAGATGGATCACTGCCTCATTTGCCCTGATAATTTCAACTTTAGGATCCTTTGTTCAATTCTTAATTTCTCCATCTTTTTCCCTTATGTTCTCTGAAGTTGTCATACTGACATTTTCTGCAGTAGTAAGAAAGCCAACATAAAGTGCTGTTGTAATTCCACACTGGGAGCGATATATTCTTCTTCGAGAGATGTCCCTGTGGGTGCTCCACTCCAGGTGTTGGTGCGTCCCTGCACCTTTGCTCGGAGATTTTTGTAGCAGTACTCGTACCGGCCACATGTGCGCAGAGGCTGCCCCCCCGCTCTGAGTCTAGCTTAATAGTACGCATGCGTGGCCGGTCTCCTCAGTTCCTTCTCTACCGTCCCCGGCCTGAGACGGAGCTCAGCAGACTCGTTTAGAAATCCTTTCATCTAGTTACAATTGCCTTCTAGTTAGTTAGTTTGTTGTTAGTATAGTTAGTTATCACTTTTATGTTACAAAAAAAAAAATCCCTGTCAGCCGCAGCCGCTTCAGACATGCCTGGCTCCACAGGCTTCAAGCGCTGTTCTACATGCAAGGAGGCTATCCCGCTGTCAGATGGCCACTCACAATGCATAAAATGTTTGGGGGAAGCCCACATTCCCCAAAAATGTGCCCACTGCAGCAAACTTAGTTCCAGGGCACAGAAGGACAGGGAGATTAGACTGCAACTGTTCTTCCTTCAAAAATCTCTGGGGTCAGTTTCAGACCCAGGCGCTGATTCCGGCTCCGCTGCCCGCCACAGCCCCTAAGCCTCAAAAAAACTAAAAAAATCTACAAAAAAGGGCAACCTTCTTCACCAAAGAAGGTTATGAGGCACAAGATTTCTTCAGGCAGATCAATAGTCTCCCTGCCTGTGTTTCCCTGCCTGAGCAACTTTGATGAGCCGG
>NW_020664464.1:4554592-4565528 GCF_002925995.2 Terrapene triunguis
AGTCTCCCTGCCTGTGTTTCCCTGCCTGAGCAACTTTGATGAGCCGGGCTCCTCCGGCACCGTGCGAAAACCGCCTGAGGCTGCGGCGGCAGCGCGAAGCTCCGGTGTCGAGGCTTCAGGCTTTCAGCTGCCTGCCTCTCTTCTGGCACTGTTCAGCACCGCGACAGACGCGGTGCCGACATTCCACAACCTGCCTGCCCCCCTGCAGGCTGATGTTGCCCTCCCGGCACCGACCACAGCACCGGCATCCGCGGAGCTGATTGGCAGTGAGCCAAGAAGCAAAACCCCGACTCAGAGGAATGTTCCCTCACTGCAACTTCCTCCTGCACAGCCTTCACCTCACGCAGGAGCCTCAGCACTTCAATTTACTCAGGCAAGAGATCTGTTGGTGTCACCTATCCTGCAGTCTCCCCTGCTGAATGCCTGTTTCTCTCCAATGGCTGAGTCAGGGTCTGAACAGCCTTCCTCCAGTGAGGAGGAAACTGGACCACAGGAGGTTTTTTCTCCGTATCAAGACTCCCATCCCCAGACCTCAGTCAACAGAGGTTATAGAAAAACTACCTCATCCTATTCTCAGGATCCTGCCCCCTGGGGGGTGAACCCCTGGATGGCACCACCTATGCCCTACCCACCACCATGGCAATATTGGGCACCATGGGCATCGTACCCTTGAGAACACACTCGCTACTCCGCTTCAACCAGGTGCAACACCAGTCTAGCACCACCACCTGACGAATCTGCCAATGACACAAGACATCAGGCAGCACCGTCAGACTTGCAGGATCAACCAAGTCCTGTTCCTATTCCCGTAGAGCCGGAGGTAACGCCTGAAGAAGCCTTACTTCCCCTTCCTCCAACATCATTGGATGACTATGCAAAATTCCAAGACCTTTTTAAAAGAGTTGCCAGTGACTTGAGAATTAACTTGGAGGAAGTACCTGAACAACAGCATGAGTTAACGGACATCCTACAGCCCTCTTCTTCCTCTAGGGTTGCATTACCAATCAACATAGCCCTTTTAGAACCTGCTAAGTCCATCTGGCAGACTCCAGCTACAAGCCTACCTACCTGTAAACAAGTGGACCGGAAGTACTTCATCTCTTCTAAGGGCTCTGAATTCCTTTTTACCCATCTGGCGCCAAACTCATTGGTAGTAGACGCAGTGAACCAAAGGACCAAACAACAGTATTCCCGCTCCACCCCGGCCAACAAGGAAAGTAAATGCTTGGACCTCTTTGGTCATAAAGTAAATGCATCCTCAATGTTACAATTTCGTATAGCTAATTATACTGCAGTTCTTGCAAAATATGACCACAGAAACTATAATAAATTCATGGACTTTATTGATGACATCCTAGAACAGAAAAAACAACAATTCACAGCTCTGGTTTCCGAGGGACAGATCATATCACGTACTGCTCTTCAAGCAGCCCTCGATGTAGCCAATACTGCAGCAAGATCGACCGCCACAGCAGTGGTCATCCGCCGAGGTTCCTGGCTTTCTTCCTCTTTCTTTCCTCGAGAGGTCCAGAGTACGATTGAAGATCTTCCCTTTGACGGCGAAAAACTTTTTGCTTCCACCACGAACAATGTGCTTCACTCAATGAAAGACTGAAGGGCAACCTTCCGGTCCTTAGGTCTCCAGACACCTACGACCAGAAGACGACAATATAGATATCAACCTTACCAACGCCCACGCTACCCCGCATATAAGCAACACTTCCATAGAGCACAGGAGCAACAACAGCAACAGCAACGCCAGAGACCGAGATTCCAGTGTCGTCGTCCCAATTCTGCGGGGGCACCTCAACCCCCTCCAACTAATAAGCAGATTTGAAGCCTTGGTCGAGGGTTTAGAAAACAGTGTTCCCACTTCAGCCAGCACACCTATTTTTGGACACCGCCTACGACCATTCTCCCATCAATGGCAGAACATTACCTCCGACAAGTGGGTTATAGAGGTCGTTACAATTAGATACGCCATCCCCTTCCTCACCTTGCCTCCCACCCACCCACCCTCCCTGTCCCTCTTCAGGGACCCTTCTCATGAGCAACTACTCCACCAAGAAGTGCAACATCTCCTTCAACTGGGAGCAATAGAAATTGTGCCAGAACGACACAAAGGGAAGGGTTTTTACTCCCATTATTTCTTAACAGAAAAGAAAACGGGGGGATGGCGACCAATCCTCGACCTCAGGCGGCTCAACAAATTTGTCAAAAAGCAAAAGTTCAAGATGGTTACTCTCACCACCATAATCCCAGCGCTGGAGCAGGGTGATTGTTTTTCAGCCCTCGACCTAGAGGACGCCTATTTTCATGTGACTATACACCCGGCCCACAGACGCTTCCTACGTTTTACCCTTGGCTCAACACATTTTCAATACAGGGTTCTCCCCTTCAGACTGTCCACGGCCCCCCGTGTTTTTTCCAAGATCCTAGCCGTAGTCACGGCCTACCTCAGGAAACAAGGGGTCGTAATATTTCCTTACCTTGACGATTGCCTCCTCAAAGCCTCAACGTTCGACGAAGCTCTCCGATTCACGTGACTTACCGTCGATTGTTTCCTATCTCAAGGTCTGCAAATAAACAAAAACAAATCCACATTATGCCCCACCCAACATCTGGAGTTCATAGGAGTATACCTCAACTCCCGGACGGGATTGGCATCTCTCCCACCTGACCGCTTCAACTCCATAAGCCTACTGGCCACAAAACTTCGCAACAGTCCCCAGGTCACTGTCTGAGACTGTCTACAAATACTAGGTCACATGGCCTCGTGCACCTTTGTGGTCCAAAATGCACGCCTCTACATGAGGTTCTTCCAAGCATGGTTGGCCATGGTTTACAGACCGAATGTGCACTCTCTAAACAAGACTCTCTCCATACCCTTCTGAGTCAAAGATTCTCTACTGTGGCGGACAGTTCACTCCAACCTCTGCTCTGGAGTCCCCTTTCTTCAGGAGGCTCCATCCCTCATACTGACTACCGATGCATCTCTGACAGGATGGGGTGCACATATGTCTCACCGCACAGTCCAGGGACTATGGTCTTCAACTGAAACCTCTCTGCACATAAATGTCCTAGAACTTCGAGCCATACGCAATGCATGCCGTCGCTTCCTCCCACTAATCAGGAATCACCATGTACGCATAATGACAGACAACATTGCATGCATGTTCTACGTAAACAGGCAGGGAGGGGCTCGCTCCCACTCGCTTTGCACAGAGGCTATGAAGCTCTGGAATTGGTGCCTTGCGAACAACATCCAGATATCATCTGCCTATCTTCCCAGACTGATGAACACCACAGCGGATGAACTAAGCAGATGCTTTCCCTGGGATCACGAATGGGAGATAGACGAGAGAACCATTTACAACATATTCCGCATTTGGGGTCACCCAACCATAGACCTTTTTGCAACTGTGAAAAACACGAAATGTCCCGACTTTTGCTCCAGTGCGGGACTGGGCAAACATTCCCTGGGAGACGCATTCATGAGTCCATGGGACCGAAACTTACTCTATGCGTTTCCCCCGATACCGGTTCTCAACAGGGTCCTGATAAAAATACGAACAGACCGTGCCAAGGTGATCCTGATTGCCCCGTCATGGCCCAGACAACCGTGGTTTCCCTTCCTCAACAGAATGTCGATTCGACCACCAATTTCGTTGCCTCTTATCCCAAACCTCCTATCACAGCAACACGGCCGATTTCTCCACCCCAACCTGTCCATGCTTCACCTCAAAGCCTGGTTCCTACATGGTTCTACCAAAACGAACTAGATTGCTCTGAACAAGTTCAAAGAGTGCTCCTACATAGCAGAACACAATCTACTCACACCACCTATCTACGAAAGTGGAAACGATTCACACATTGGTGTTCAGCTAAACAACTTTGTCCCACGTCGGTACCTCTCCCGCTTATACTTGACTACCTATTGGACCTTAAGCGATCCGGCCTTTCTTTCATCTCCATCAAAGTCCATTTAGCTGCTATTACAACCTTTCATGACAAAATTGATGATACCTCTGTTTTTGCTCATCCAATCACCAAACGTTTCCTCAAGGGACTCCAAGCCTTATACCCAGACATTAAACCACCTACCACTCCGTGGGACCTTCATTTAGTACTATCTTGCCTAACTCAACAACCATTTGAACCCCTAGCCACATGCTCCCTTTTACACCTTTTGATGAAAACAGCATTTTTAGTGGCAATTACCTCCACCAGACATCCAGGAGAAATAGCAGCTCTTATGGCAGACCCACCATATACGCTGTTTTTCAAGGACAAGGTTACCCTCAGATTACACCCCAAATTCCTTCCAAAGGTGCACTCCTCATTCCACATTAATGAGCCGATACACCTACCGACCTTTTCTCCGAAACCACGTGCGAATTCGTTCGAAGCCACAATGCATACATTAGATGTACGCAGGGCCTTGTCCTTCTATTTGGATAGAACCAAACCTTTTAGAAACTCTTCTAGACTCTTTGTCTCCATCACGGAGCGTTCCAAAGGGACTCCTATTTCTAGCCAGCGACTGTCAAACTGGATTTCTCACTGCATCTGATTGTGCTATCAGATGAAGAAGGTTACACCTCCAGCCGGCATCAGAACTCACTCCACTAGATCTCTGGCTACCTCTGTAGCTTTCTTACGCAAAGTTCCCCTGGCTGACATCTGTAAAGCAGCCACTTGGTCCTCTGAACACACATTTGTTAAACACTATGCCCTTACTCAAGGCCCTCTCTCTGATATACGTCTGGGCAGGGCTGTACTATCTACGGCATTCCTATCAGATCCGAAGTCCCTACCTCCTTGAGACACACTGCTTTTAAGTCACCTGGAGTGGAGCACCCACAGGGACATCTCTCTCTCGAAGAGGAGGTTACTCACCCTGTGCAGTAACTGACATTCTTTGAGATGAGTGTCCCTGTGGGTGCTCCACTACCCACCCTCCTCCCATCTACTTCGGAGTTGGGGTAGCCTCCGTTGTAGAGAAGGAACTGAGCAGACCGGCCATGCATGCATACTATTAAGCTAGACTCAGAGCGGGGGGGCAGCCTCTGCACATGTGTGGCTGGTACGAGTACTGCTATAAAAATCTCCGAGCAAAGGCGCACTCCAACACCTGGAGTGGAGCACCCACAGGGACACTCATCTCAAAGAATGTCAGTTACTGCACAGGGTGAGTAACCTCCTCTTATGACGCATATCAGGTGAGATTCCCCCAAACGTGCCTTTCATAGTAGCAGTCATGACAATCTTTGGATGCTGCAATTCAAATAAATGTCACAGAGAAAACATATAATAGGCATAGTGCCTTTATACCAATTTGCAGTGACAATATTGGAGTTTAACTTCTGAGAGTGGTAGGCAGACTAAAATTTTAGCTAGATAGCTGTAGGAGGAATGTTTAAAAAGCTACAGATGAACATTTCTAAGGCAGAATTTCTTAGTGATAAAGAAGAGGTATCTCTTCAATCCAGAATGAATACTGATTTTTAAATTATTTTAACTTGCAATTTAAATCACACTGGATATAGTTTCACTAGTTTTCCAAAAATTGCCAAATTGTTTTTCTGTCTGCAAATATGTACAGGGTGTTGATCTTTCAGTGTGAACAGAACCCATGAAATAGCTAAGCTAATTAAGATGAATGTTTTTTTTTCCCGAATAGGTGTGCTCTTGGAATCATTTCAGGTGGGCATGTAAATCCAGGGTCATGTCAGACCTCCCTCTGCTCAGTGACACAAAGGAGTGAGAGTAGTGATGTCCAAATATCTCAGAAAGATAGGAGGAAAGCCAATGGGATTCCCACTCTTTTCAAGCCTGCAAAAGTCAGTTCATGTGAACATCACCTGGTTGAGCTTTGTGGCATGGCTAACTAGATGGGTGTGGGAGGGGAGGAGGAGAAGCCATCTGTGCAGTAGGAGACTTGTGCAGATAAAGTTCTGTCTAGGTTTTCATATTACACCATTCACTGTATTGGTGCAGACTATGCCACCATTAACTCCTGCCGAGTCCTGTTATGCACCATCTGTCCCAATACTTGACAAGTGTCCTCTAATAAAAAAAATTGCAAATGCATTTACTCAGACACAAACTATCCCAAGCATGTGCCTTCCCATGCCTCCTAATTAACATTTGACCACACATTTGCCTACATAATTTAATATGGTATGACTGATTGTGACTGGCAACCTTTGCTCAAGAACTTGGAACAACAGAGGTGATGTGGAGCAGGACTGAGATGCATTGTTGATAAAGCTTGCACTGAATTTCCTTCTGCGATACTTGGCCTTGGTCAGTGCTTTGTGAGCCTCAGATTCTCACATGTACATTTAAAAAAAAATATAGCAAATTGACATTTCTAGCAGAGGTTACAACATGGAAAAGGGCCATTTGGCATGATGGAGGCAAACATTTTCAGCATCTCCACACATATTCTTAACTGAAAATTTACCTGGCTCAATCTGTTTCAGTTACAACAGAAACTTTTATGTCAGAAACTGAGGAACCAGGAAATCCATTCCCAACACAGAACATACCTTTAAAATCATTAAATGAATGCGACAGCACATTAACTGGAACAGCAATATATTCATCCGCAGTATTTGGAAACCTTGTAACCTTACATTCTACCTGCACAGTGGAATAACTCTTAACGTTATCATATTTAGGATCTCTGGCTTGCTCATGTGTAAGCTCTCTCATTTTCTGTTATAAGAAACATTCCTAGTTCAAGCAACATTAGCACACCTTCTGGATTCTCTGCATATTTTCAGTTTATAAAAGAAGCTCCATTGTCCTAGTTCTTTTTGATGTAGCAAGGGAAAGAAAAATCTGTTCTCTCTTCTACCCACTATAAAAAGAGAGACAAAAGTGTGGGGAACTGTTGAAATAGAGTATTGCAAACCATTTTTGAAGTCAGTGTAAATGAGAAAAGAATATAATGTAAAAGATCACACAGGCTTTTGGCTGGGGATATAACAAAGCAATTGATGGATGACAAGAAGGACAAAAGGAAGATCGAGAGATCTTTTAACAAATTATATCACGCCCATTCTCATGCAAAACTAGGCAGGTTTTGTCTTCCTCCTAGCCACTTAACAATTTTGAGCCATTGGCACTAGGCCAAGACAGAGAGGAATAGATATCTGCACATACCTGTAGTGCAGTGGCAAGGCTTACATGCCATCTAATCAAACTGCCTTGCAAGAATCTCAGAGATGAAGAGGGAAATATTGTTTGCACTAAGAAGTGTCTAATAGGTTGTTTCATTTTTGCTTTGTTCCAATGAAAGCACCTATTAACCAGTGAAAATCTAAGTTGTATTCACTTTTCATGAGTGACTGTAATACTTTAGCCTTAATACTTTGCACTCATTTTGCTTCCCCCCGCCAAGGTTTTCAAAGTAACCCATCAGAGGATACATCTGAGGCAGAAATCAGAGCTCCATGTCACACATTGTGTCCATGGCAGAGTTGAGAAGTGAACCCTTGTCTCAAATCCTTTGTTTAGTCTAACCACTACAGCACACTATATACCAGGTACTGTAATGTATTATCTAATATCTAGACATTCAGCATATCTTTAATTGTTCATTTTATGAATGGCACTAAAATAGAGCTTTTACATTTCCCAAACGTTACACAGACATTAGTTTAGGTAAAATCAAAACTTCACATTATTCTCACAGTTCCATTTACTACAAATTTCTCTTATTGGATACCAGGTGGTAATAAGAATTTAAACTTTCTAATAGTCCTGTAGTTAACTCTCATTTTTCTTCCCTAATAAGTTGTTTCATTCATGGATTGCCTACTCTTAAAAAAATATGCAAGAAGAAATCTGCAATAATTTGTATCCCTAGGCATCATACCTTTAGAGAGGTAAGTCAATCATATGTATTCTGTGCTAATACCAGGGGTGCTTTTTATTTTGCAGAATCTCATTATTTGGGTTTTGATTTTGCAAAACCAGAACCACGCGTGGTTTCAAACCAAGTTGTATTTCATCCACACCCTTACAGTTCCGTTAGGGGAGGTGGTTTCCAGATAAGTAGTTTGTTCCAGTTTTGGTTTCTCTTTAATTAAAAAAAGCTTATTGTGTCATTCAGAGGGATAATTTATTTACACAGGGCCAGATTCTGATCTCTGTTACACCAAAGTAAATCCAGTATAACAATTAGTTTCACTTGTGTTTCTCCAAATTTACACTGATATAACAGATCTTTCAAAATCTAGCCAATAGATTCTTATACTGTCCATTAGGCATTCATAACACAGTTTTCATCTCTCCTGAATTTGCTTATTCCAATTTTTTCCATATTATACCGGTATGGTAAGTGATTACTGTAAATAGCTAGGCCCTGTACCCTGGAATCCTCTAGATCAGGGAAGAAATAGTTCATTGCAGAAAAAAGAAATATTACAAAAATATGTAATCCACCTGCATACAGCAGACCTACCTATCTCAGTGACTGATCTATATTCTTCACGCTAAATTATTATCTACTTTCTCTGCATCTCCTTTTGGTCAACAAATGGCCTACATACTTTGCCAAATGATTCAATAACTGTTAGCCAAGAGACCTGGGATCTATTCCTGGTTCCAGCATTGACTCACTTAACCTCCCTGTGCATTGGTTTCCCTATGCCACTCACCTTTGTAAAGCACTTTAAGAGCTGCTGAGGAATGCTGCTATATATGCATGCTAATTACTTTATCATTTCTTTCCCTTAGTTCCAAATGCCAATTTGCTCCAACTGTGACCATTATGTATGAATGGGCATCTGAATCCTCCTCCATGGCTGAACTATAACACAGCTGTTGTATCTGTAAAGAATAATCCTTCCATTTATTTATTTTCTTCATCTTGGGTGAAAAGCCATCGCTCTGAGCAACATCAGTAACATCTACTTAAAGTGGTGTCTACACCATGCTACGTCAGCGGGAGACGCTTTCCTGCCAACATAGCTTTCAACTCTCATTGAGGGGGAGTAATTACGTCGACGGGAGAGCACCAATGTAGCACAGTAGTATAGACTAGCCCTAAGACAAAGCGTGGATTTGATATGTCCTTCAAAGCCTGTTAAACTCAATGGACATCTTTCAACTGACCTCAGTGGTCTTCGGGTCAGTCCCTAAATCCTGTACTTAGCATCATAGACTCAGTGTTCTAATAGATCTTTTCCAATTATGTCTGTTATTAGCTAAATACTTGCCTGGCACACCCAGCACTACCTGCAAGGGAGTCTGACAGAATATTAAAGTCTAAACCCTGTTTAGTCTGCTTATACGCATTCCTCCTGGCTGGGCATGACGAGAGAACATGATATAGCATGCCACTCTGAGCACACCCCCTGTAAAATAATGGGGAATAGTTTTTACTGACCACATTTAATCTGATACGCATACAGCACATCCTTGTTGTTGTTGTTGGTTTACATTGTATCACACTGTATGACAGGGTTATTGAGCTCCCAAATATCCATTCATTCATTTAGTTCCATTTCATCTTAAGGTCTCAAAGCCATGTGACAATACAGTTCAGCTCTGCAGCCAATCCTAACTGGCATAGCGTTTTGTAAATTCACCTTATGTGTTGGACTCGTGGAGTTTGCAGGAGCTTATGTTTCTGTGCCAGAGGGAGGGTCACAGCTAATGTCTGATATAACTTTAGCTAGTGTCAAAACTGCATATCTATAAGGCGATGTGCCTGCTCTGAGCTCCATTTTAATGACAACAGAATTCGGGACTTAGTAAATTATTGTTTCCATTAGTTTTTCTCTCAAGTGTTCTGCAGGTAAAAGCCTGTTTGGTTTTATCCCTACATTTTCTCAGTGTGCAGTCTCTTCCCTCAGGCAAATAAATACATTTTAAACTCTTTTTCTCCATTCTGCCTTTTTATTCTTCTCTTTGCCTAGTTACTTTCTGTCCTATCCTTCCCATTTCTTTTGGTCTGCCTTTCCTTCCCCACCTGAGAACAACTCATGTGTTATTTCAGACAGAGTCAACTAACCCTCAAAACTTCTCTCTCTTAGCTCAGAACTTTCCTTCTTCAAGGCCATGTTGGATACATTCTGCCCTACTTGGCAGGGTTTCAGGAGCCCTACATTCTAAGAACCAACATTTGAAGTCCAACTGTCAAATCCTAACTTCAATGGAAATTTTCAGAATTCTAACTCTACTGTTCTATTGCTCCTCTTGTTTAAAGGGATACTACACTACACAGTGGTCTGGTTTAGCCCACAATAGGTTAGAAGTTGAAGTTTCACTGCAAAATAATATTTCCTGGGATGCCCACTCCCCATCCACCAGTTCCATTTTGAAGTGACTTCAACCATATTCAGGGCTTCTTGCTCGGGTTGCCAGGTGTCCATTTTTTGACCGGAATGCCCGGTCAAAAATGGACCCCGGAGGCTCCAGTCGGCACCGCCGACGGGGCCGTTAAAAGTCTGGTCAGCGGTGCAGCGAGGGCCCGGGGCTAATGCAGGCTTCTTACCTGCTTTGGGTTTGCGCAGCTCCCGGAAGCATCCACCAGATCCCTGTGGCCCGTAGGCATAGGGAGGCTCCACGTGCTACCCCCGCCCAAGTGCCGGGTCCACAGCTCCCATTGGCCGGAAACCGTGACCAGTGGGAGCTGCAGGGGGGTACCTGCAGGTGCGAGGGCAGCATGTGGCTCTGCAGAGCCTCCCTGGCCACCCATGCATCTAGGGGCCCCAGGAACGTGGCAACTGCTTCCTGGGAGCCGTAGTAAGCGCCGCCAGGACTCCGCACCCCCTCCTCCACTACAATCCCCTGCCCCAGCCCAGAGGCCCCTCCCACACCCAAACTCCCTCCCAGCACCTGCACCCCATACCCCCTCCAAGCCAACCCACTCCCCCAGCCAGAAGCCCCCTCCTGCACCCCAAACCCCTCATCCCTG
>NW_020664464.1:4565538-4649468 GCF_002925995.2 Terrapene triunguis
GGGCAGAGCCTCAGAGATGGGGTGGGGCATGTGGTGGGGCAGGGATGTTCGGTTATCTGCTATTAGAAAGTTGGCAACCCTACTTCTTGTTAATCTCTTCCCTCCACCCATTACTGTCTTTTGCCTCCCCCTCCAAGAACTCATGTCTGAGTTGATTGATCATTATGGATGTATGAAATATGTCTGGGTGCTTTTCAACAATACTGTACACTATGTCTAGCTAGCTGCTTTTAAAAGACAGTGACAGTTTTCTAGGAGAAGTAGGCTATCCAAAGGACCATTAATGGGTATTCCACTGCTCACAATCTCTCCAAGTTCTCTTTCATCTTGGAATATGAACTTTTTTCTTTAAAGGCCTGATTCTGCATTATTAAAATCATTGGGATTTTTGCCAGAATAGGATCAAGCCATAAAATACGACTCATAATAGAGGAAACTTTACAATTGTGTCAAATTTGTCACCCAAATCCACTTACAATGCAGTCACATCTTTCTGAAAACCATTCTTGCCCTGGTTGTTAGTTACTGGTATCTGTGTTTAATAGACTTTTGCTCCTTTCCAGTCCATAGCATCTTCCAACTAGCTCATTGGATCAAGTTGTAATAATGCTGTATTTGTAACACTATGTTAATTTCTATGGCAACACAATGCAATGTCACAAATGTAGGATTATGGTTGTCAGGGAATAAGTTCTTATCTAAGCACAAAAATGTCAGATAATAAATTACAAATGGAATATAGAAAATGATGGGCCAGCTAAATTATTTTGCATATAAATATAGAGAAATCGGTCTTAAGTGACCACCCAAGAGATCAACAAAGATTGGTCGCCTAGCAGTGGATGCCTTTAATTGCCAGTCAAACAAAACTGCACTAGAAAGCTGAGGGATACTTTTTTAAATGGTCAATTAAGGTAAGAGGCGTCTTTCTGGAGGTTGGATCCTTGGGACAAGTGGCAGGATATTCTCCTGTTGAGGAACTCCAGTATGAAAATCACACTTTAACAGAAGAACTTTGAAGGGGAATTTTTTTTTAAAGCAGACTATTTTCTCTTACTAAATTTAACTCTCACTGACCTTGAGGAATGCTATGGAATTGTTCACAACACAGACCCTGTAAGGAATCTTTCAGGAGTGGATTTGGGATCATTGTGACCAGGTGTCCTTTGTACAGAATCTGTGAGAGTTTCCCTAGAAAAGGGTTATTTAGCAGGGCAGCATCTACCTAACCTCACTGCACTACTATTCCTTTTCTTACTTTTCTGCACCTTTTGAGTAGTAAACACTGTAGCCAAAATCTTAGCCTGAAGGAAGCAATAAATTCCATTTGGTTTGTGTGATTACAATTAGAAATCTGCCAAACTACTCAGATGTTGCTTGTGTATTTATTTCAATAAGTGTTAATAAGTGTTCTTGACTTGTTTTCAGCCTGGCATGTATGAAATAAGATAAATATTTTAATGTGCAGAACAACTCTGGGACAATTATTGGGTCTGCTAAATTCCCTCTGTGCTGAATTGACAGAGCAAAGGCACCATAAATCCAGTTTAATTAGCTATCTGGGAATTCCCCTAGCATGGTCTCAATCCTGATTCTGCTTAAGTGAATAGCAAAACTCCTGCTGACTTCATTGGTGCAGGATCATACCCACTAAGTGGACTCTCCAGTTGATGTGGGCTAACCCCTCCTCACAGTGCCCAGCATAGGGGCCATGGCTGGAGCATCTCTGTGCTCCAAATAATAATAATAATAAAATAACGAAGAGTCCTTGTGGCACCTTAGAGACTAACAGATTTATTTGGGCATAAGCGTTCGTGGGATATAACCCACTTCATCAGATGCCTGGAGTGGAAAATACAGTTGGCAGGTATAAATATACAAGACATGAAAAGATGGGAGTTGCCTTACCAAGTGGGGGGTCAGTGCTAATGAGGCCAATTTAGTTAGGGTGGATGTGACCCATTCCCAACAGTTGACAAGAAGGGGTGAATATCAACAGAGGGAATATTATTTTTTGTAGTTACCCAGCCACTCCTAGTCTTTATTCAGGTCTAATTTGATGGTGTCAAGTTTGCAAATTAATTCCAGTTCTGCAGTTTCTTGTTGAAGTCTGGTTTTGAAGTTTTTTTTGTTGAAGAATGGCAACTTTTAAGTCTGTTATTGAGTGTCCAGGAAGATTGAAGTGTTCTCCTACTGGTTTTTGAATGTTACAATTCTTGATGTCTGATTTGTGTCCATTTATTCTTTTGTGTAGAGACTGTCTGGTTTGGTCAATGTACGTGGCAGAGGGGCATTGCTGGCACATGATGGCATATATCACATTGGTAGATGTGCAGTTGAAAGAGCCCTTGATGGTGTGGCTGATGTGGTTGGGTCCTCATTGTTTTTACTGCTACAGACTAACATGGCTACCCCTCTGAAATCTGTGCTCCAAGTTTTCCCAGCTGCTGGAACCAACCATTAGGATCATAAGCAACCAGGCTTAGTTTAGAGTAGCTATGAAGCTGCTCTAACTTACAAAGGTGGCCAAAGTGCCCCACAACCAGAGAGCCACAGTAGTGCTATAATGCCACATTTGCACTTCTCCAAGCCAGCTCTGCACTGAGCACTGTTCAGCCAGTCCTGTGTATCTGGATACACTGAATAATTAGATTTTTTTGTACCTTAATTACACAATGTGAAATTTGGCACAACGTCTGGAATAAGAGTCAGCTACCATATTCTAGTAAACAATTAGTAATACTTAGCTTTGAACAGCTAGATAAGCAGTAGACCTCAAATTGCTTTACTAAGGAGGTAAGTATCATTGCTATTTTACAGATGGGGAAACAGAGGCACAGAGAGGTGAAGTGACTTAGCCAGGGCCAGTGGCAGAACTGGGAACAGGACCTGTGTCTCCTGAGTACCCAGTGCTCTAGTCACTAGCCCACTGTGGTTGAAATGCCTGAGTGGGTTATGTTTTGTTTGAGTCTGTATTGTTCTATTTATTGTGGTTTCCTATTGGCCTTTCTGTCACTTTTCAAGCTCCAATACTGATTTTTTTTAAATGTGTAGACATAATGCACTATTATGTATTTTCTTTTGAGTGCTCATGAGCGGTACCAGTAGTGGAAACGCAGATCCAATGGCAGAGCAAACTTCCCCTTACTGTCTTATCAATTATTCTCAGTCCTAAACTGTTGGATCATTTCTAAGGGTAAGAGGGTAGCTCAGTCTCTAGGATCATTAAGTTCTAGGTTTCTCTGCTGAAATTGCTAACAAGGATGTCAGTTAGTATTGACAGTTATAATAGCTTTTATGCCAGGGAATCTGTCCATTTGGAATTGGGCTGAGATGACTTTGAGCTAGACGTAAAAAGCACCATATCTCATTACCAGTCTTCTGAGATATCACTCATTATATGACATGAATTGGCATCCATTCTGCTGCCACTGTCTTAAACTTTAGATCTACTATCCACTTTAATTGCATCTATTCATCTTGTAAATGAAATGGCTGCAGATACAAGGGGTGAGTGATACATTTGAAAGGAGGCATTCCCCCACCCCTAATTTCCACATCACTCATGAAGCATTGCTAGTTTGAAAAGTAGGCAATTTAACTATTAATACATAGAACAGTAACCCTATGTTTTGCTTCATGTTTCAATGAGCAAAGGATAGTTAAGGGCTACAGTAGCAGTCTCCAGTGAGAGCAGATGCATGTTATCCTATTACCTTAATCATGATTACTGAGGATCTAAATTTCACTCGTCTTACCTGATCTTCAGTGAAAAGAGTCTTGCCTCGTGCAATCAAGTAATGTACTGGCTCCTTCTCCTCAGTTCTGAAATAATCCAATCCCTTTGTGCTGACTTGGTTGAACATACTGGTGCCAATGTAAAAGGACCCTTGGGAGTAACACTCAATAGCTAGTTCCTTGCCCTCCTTTAAACCTCAAAACTTAAATTACTTACACACCTGTGCCTTGACATGAACTTCAGCCTAAATGATCTGAAGTCTATTTTGGTGCTGCACCTGCTGCCAGCTCTTATTATATAAACCAGAGGATGGTGGGGAGGGGGATATTATGTTCAGTGCTAATCCCATTTTGAATCAACATTCGAGAAGAGGTTCTCCATGCCGATTCTTCTGACACGGTTTCAGTGCTGTATGGTGAGACTACAGGAATTAGATTATTTCTCTGCTGGTGTTTTGGCTCACTTAATCAGTGCTGCCAACTCTCAGAATTTTATCATGAGTCTTGCAATATGTAATGTTTTACTTAAACCCCAGCTCCTGGAGACCAAAGATTATACAAGTATCTCACCTTCCTTCCAAAAAATCAAAGTGTCCAGCCTTTATGGTTGCAAAAAAAAAAAGCTAAAAAATGTGTCCCAAAAATGTGCATCCTCAAAAAATAGAAGAATCCCACAATTTTTAAAACCAAAATCATGAGATTTCTTTTTGGGGTCCAGTTCATGATTTTTGAGTGATTGGCACTACTACTTGATGCATATCTTTCTCAACAGGCATAAAAAAAACCTCTTAAAGCAAGTTCTACGGTGTGTGTGTTTTAAAGGCTTTTCTTATATGCTTCAATAGGGGGCGAAAGTTTTTTGGCCTGTAGAAAATTGGTTTCCTTCTTATTTGCTCTTTAGTATAATGAAAACAATCAATCTAAGCAAGCACCCTCCGAGTGTTCTTAGCATTTGGGATAGTCTTCAGAGTCCATTTCTGCATTTAAGGTGAAATTCATTCCTGTGGAGAAAGCCAGAGCAAGACCAATGCACAATTTAAGTCCCACAGGAGTTGGGCATGAAGGCATCAATGATGTATAGTTCTTATACTGTCTGCACACTACTTAATCTCCCACATTAAGAATCCTATTTTGCTCCCAATGAAGTCAATGGGAGATTTGCTATTGACCTCAACAAGAGCAGGATTAGGCCCCACAAGTCTCTCTGCACCAGCATGAATTTTACTCTTTGGGTCAATGTGAGCATCATTGAGTCTTATGTGAACTGTCTGCAACAGGAACTGAATTTCACTTTAAAGGCAGAGACGAACACCAAGCATCCTCCAAATACCAAAAATACTTGGCAGGTCTCCATGGTTTTGACTGGCATGTTTTCTCCATACGACAGATCAAAGCAATGAAAAGAGAATCCCAGGCATAGCTTTCTGTATACTCAGGAATGGGAGTGAGGGTGGAGGTGGGGGAAGAGCAACCACTGGATTTGGTGGATACTCACCCCCATTGTGTGACAGTAGTATCACCCCTTTGAAACTATGGTCACCCTTCTGAGGAGATTGGGGCAGATAATAAAGTTCAGGCTCTCTCAGCAGTGTACCTGTGTGTCCCACACATATTACAGTGGGGTTCAGATTTTATGGATTTAATTTTTGGACAGAATTTGTTAGTCTCTGAGCTCTATGGTTAGTCTTTTGTGTTTTGTGAAGTATTTTTTATGGCACGATTGTAGTTCACCCACTCTGAAAAATAATTGGCTTTAAAAAGAATCCAACCACACTTGAACAAGCTTTGTTTTTATCTCTGGCGTGACAGGATGAATGGATCTGTACGACAGTAAACAAGGAAATAAGGAAGTGTTCTTTGCTCATATTTCTGTTCAAACAGAAAAGGTTCTTATCTTACTATTGAAAATATTTTGGTGAATACCACATATCTTCAAGATTTTTTGAAAAGGCTTAGAAACAGTGTTGAGAATTCTGACTCTTGTGTGAGAAAACACACACTATAAAGAGAAGCTTAATTCAATAGGTGATGTTTAATGTTTCCATTGTGCTTATCACAAATGAGTAATGCTATACGCGTACCAGAGTGAGAGAAGCACTAGGTTACCTAGACTAAGAGCTAGGCAAAAAATGCAGTTTCGGTGAGACTTAAATGTTTCACGAATTTGTTTTGGTTTCGGCAAATTGTTTTGGCAGAAAAAAAAACTTTAAAAATTGTAATATTTCATTTTTACTCTTTCAAAATAAAACATTTTGAGTTTTTGGATCATAATGAGTTTGTTTCAAAATTTGCTTTAATGTTTTTTAAAAATCAAACACTTGGTCAAAATCAAAATGATTTTTTTTTATTTTTGTCACAACAAAGTATTTAGTTTGTTTGACCAACACAATTTTTTCCCACCCCAGAATTGCTAGCTAACCAAAAAAGCCTTTATTCAGACAGCTCTACCCTTATGCATATACAGACTTATAACCTAGGACAGATCCTGCAAACACTTGCACGTGTGATTTATTTTATGTAGCTTAGTTTCAATGGACTACTCACAGTGTGCAAAGTTACAAATATACGTATCTATACAAATATACATGATTGCGACTTAAGCAGAAACAACTTGGGCTAATTTTCTGGTGTTCCTTACAGGTATAGATTCATAGATTCTAGGACTGGAAGGGACCTCGAGAGGTCATCGAGTCCAGTCCCCTGCCCACATGGCAGGACCAAATACTGTCTAGACCATCCCTGATAGACATTTATCTAACCTACTCTTAAATATCTCCAGAGATGGAGATTCCACAACCTCCCTAGGCAATTTATTCCAGTGTTTAACCACCCTGACAGTTAGGAACTTTTTCCTAATGTCCAACCTAGACCTCCCTTGCTGCAATTTAAGCCCATTGCTTCTTGTTCTATCCTTAGAGGCTAAGGTGAACAAGTTTTCTCCCTCCTCCTTATGACACCCTTTTAGATACCTGAAAACTGCTATCATGTCCCCTCTCAGTCTTCTCTTTTCCAAACTAAACAAACCCAATTCTTTCAGCCTTCCTTCATAGGTCATGTTCTCAAGACCTTTAATCATTCTTGTTGCTCTTCTCTGGACCCTTTCCAATTTCTCCACATCTTTCTTGAAATGCGGTGCCCAGAACTGGACACAATACTCCAGCTGAGGCCTAACCAGAGCAGAGTAGAGCGGAAGAATGACTTCTCGTGTCTTGCTCACAACACACCTGTTAATACATCCCAGAATCACGTTTGCTTTTTTTGCAACAGCATCACACTGTTGACTCATATTTAGCTTGTGGTCCACTATAACCCCTAGATCCCTTTCTGCCGTACTCCTTCCTAGACAGTCTCTTCCCATTCTGTATGTGTGAAACTGATTTTTTCTTCCTAAGTGGAGCACTTTGCATTTGTCTTTGTTAAACTTCATCCTGTTTAACTCAGACCATTTCTCCAATTTGTCCAGATCATTTTGAATTATGACCCTGTCCTCCAAAGCAGTTGCAATCCCTCCCAGTTTGGTATCATCCGCAAACTTAATAAGCGTACTTTCTATGCCAATATCTAAGTCGTTAATGAAGATATTGAACAGAGCTGGTCCCAAAACAGACCCCTGCGGAACCCCACTCGTTATGCCTTTCCAGCAGGATTGGGAACCATTAATAACAACTCTCTGAGTACGGTTATCCAGCCAGTTATGCACCCACCTTATAGTAGCCCCATCTAAATTGTATTTGCCTAGTTTATTGATAAGAATATCATGCGAGACCGTATGAAGAGAATGGTGTGGTAACACCTTTCTTTTGTGCCCCACAAAACTCAAGTATGTGTTAGTGGATCAGACATGTCAAAGACATGCTTATTATAGTTACAGATGGGCCAGAGCTGTGAAGTTTGAATCCAGATCCAAATGTCTTCAAAATTCAGATGTGTTCAGATCCAGGGTTTTGCTTCAACTCGTTACGAGGCAGCTGCAAAGTCTGGATTTTGATACTGTAACTTCCTCAGGGTTTGGAGTGTCCAGATGTTAGATTTTTGTTTGGGCCGATGTTTAATTAGAATTCTTTTGCTTTACTTTTTATATTATCTTACACTTTGTTTTTGTTTTTTTCCCCTATGTGTTTTTTGAGACATGAGGGGTGTTTTGCCCATCTTTACAGGTTTTAAAAAAATATTTTATTAGTTTGAAAATCTCTCATTTTCATTAATTCTCCCTTGAAATTTAAATGTATTCTAGGGTAATTCAATTTGCAATAATTTATCAACTGTTCCTTCCAAGTGAATCATCATCTTACGGCTTGTCTCTCTAGATGATGAAGCAATACATACTAGAGGGTAGTGAATTCTAAAGTGTACCAACGTGTTGCACATTAACTGGTCCATGTAGACCCTGCTGGCATGCACATAGTTGTATGTTAACATGCACTAGGGAACTTTTAGTGCATGCTAGCAAGGTCTTCACGGGCCAGTTAGTGCACATTGTCACACTGTCTAAAAAAGCCCTCAGTACTGAAATAAACAAATATGTTCATTAAGCTCAGGTGCCAAATACGGCATTTAATTGTGTTGAATATGCTGTTGTACACTGCCGCCAGATCTGGATTTGTTTTCATGTATTGCATGCAATACTTTTTATAGGCTGTATTTTCCTTTCAGATCCACAGGGCTGCTCTTGACTTCAATATTCTGCTCACAATTGCGAACTTCCATTGATGTTATAAGCAGTGCAGGTAGCACTGCCAATAGTTAGGGCTACCTGACCCTTCCTATTATAAAATCCTGTTTTTCAGTTGCTTATAACTTTGCTTATAACTTTGCCAAACTTCAACCACTCAGGCTAAAATTTTCTATGCTGCATATCTGCCTCAAACTGAATTTTTGGGTGAAACCTTGAGCAAAAATGGTTTCTCAGAACAAGGATGGGGAAAATATGTTGTTCTGCTCATGTTAAAAATTCTCATGTGTTTTGTTGAGAAGCTCTAGAGCCTCCATGCTTTGGAGCAAGGACTGGAAATTTGGCAGGACAATTGTTCTGGTGTCAGGGATGTGCCTTTTGCCATCACTGTGAAAATCTGCCCAAATTTGGCTAAATTATGAGCCTCTGATAATCTCAGTTTGCACATGTTCAACAGAGACTTGTTGGAATTTGGCAGTTAAATTCTCCGAAGATTCCGTGTGCACTGAACATGCTTCAGCCCAGGGCTGCAGGGCTTTCCCTGCAATTGCTTTTCCTAGCTTCTGGAGACTGATGCGGCCCTGGGCACAGGAACTAAGAGCAGGGAGATTCTCTCCTGTGCTCACAATGCTGCTGCTGATGGTGGTCAGGTGTGGAGGAGGAGCAGCCTGAATGGAATGCATAGGGGTGAGGAACCAGGCCTTGGGAGTGGCAACAGGGGAGACTGGAAAAAGGAACTCAGGGGGCAGGGGGAGGGGAGAGACTAGAATGAAGAGCTGATGGAGGATAGTGAGGATATGGGGGGATAAGGAGCATCACGGGAAGGGAATTGGGATGTGCAGTTGAGGGGGCCAGGGGTTAGACAGGGATGGGGACATGGTATCCAGGGGGCAAGGAACTAGAGTTGTTGAACTATCATTTGTGGCTGATTCATTGCTTGTTTTGTAAACATTAATAATTGCAATTGAGTTGAATGTGCTGTTCTCGTTGATTGACAAATACCTAGTTTGAATATTTTATGAAAATGAGCCTGGGAAAAATAATCCTTATGGGATAACTTGATGACATCACCACATGTCTTAATTGTTTTTTGTTTTTTAATAAATCTAAGCCCTGGTGAGGTCCTGGAAGCCAAAAACGTGGGTGTGTGTTTCTGTGTCAACATATTGAATTTGAACAATAAATACACTATGCTACAATAGCTAATAAATGTGTAAGTAATTGTTCTTCTGATTGAGGCTGTGCAGTGTGGGGATTTTCATCTAGGAAGAGGGTCTAGTTGAAAAACACTCCTCATCATGTGGGACATAAACAAATGGAAAAGATGCATTATCTAATCTCTTAACATACTCATCCCTGGAAAAACAAACAGCAGGTGGTAATAATCAGGAGCCAGATTTGGAAACACCTGTAAGCAGAATACAGGAAGCCATGACACTTGTGACTTTGCTTTCCCATTAGAAAATCATTAGCAGTAGAATGGTTTTTTCCCCCCATTCTTTCTGTCTCTCCCGGGTCCTAGGATCAGTGTTCACTTGGAGCATGTTAAATGCAGTCAGTATGATTTCATTCACATGGGACACTTTCCACATGTGGGGCTAGGAGGACAAGTGCCTTCCTCTAAATCACAGGGATGTTGACCAAGCTTAGTCTGAGCTGAACGGGAACTGTGTGCGGACAAATGTTTGGCACCGGAATCACACTTGGGCTCCAGCAGTTGAGCTGCTGAAGTCCGGTGAGGCTCCAAAGCCAAAACCACAGCATTCTGACTTCTCGCTTTATAGAGCCCAGTTTTATATTAAGCATCAAACCATGCTCAGTTTAATCTGCTTCACAGTATGCTAGAAGTAACTACTCACAATGTCCTGTATTGTTTAACCAGGGATACGTATTTCTGTAAAGCAGATATTTATTAAGGGAGAGAAAGAGCGGTACCTGTCTTTTTGTTTTATTATAGTAATTTGAAAATTTACTTGCAATGGGAGTGTGGTGGTTAAAATCCTACTGGACTCTTTGCACTATGCACCCATTTAATAAAACTGGTTCAGGACACACTGTTTTCTTTCATAGGGCTGGATCCTGCCACCCTGTTCATTCTGAGCAGTGTAGGGTGACCAAACAGCAAGTGTGAAAAATCGGGACAGAGGGTGGGGGGAATAGGCATCTATATAAGACAAAGCCCCCCAAAATTGGGACTGTCCCTATAAAATCGGGACATCTAGTCACCCTAGAGCAATGCCTTACTTCACAAATTGGCTTATTGATCTCAGTGGGGATATTGGCATGATGAGTTACTATTCAAAGTAAGTAAGGGTAGCAGAACTGGGCTGTAAAGGAGGGCCAGCTTTACAATTTGTGGAGACTCCAAGTAAGAATGTGGATTAGGTAAATGGTCCTGCAGGGGAACTGGGACTTGTTTGCCTCCTTCTATAGATCCACCATTCTAATCTATTAATGTAAGCTTAATCTGTAGCATTTGGCCACACTGCTCTGTTGGGGGAAGCATGGAACTGCACTGGCCCCTGAGGAGAAGCAGGAGGCTTCTCAATTGGACTGGGAGAAGTGCAGTCTGCACCCCTTTAAGGTGTGTTCCTAGTGTGGCTGGCCATCTCTGTTTGTCTGCACATAGAAGGAAGAGTTATGCCTCCACCTACTCCCCTCCCACTTCTGGCAAGGTGATCATGGTAACATCCCAGTAATAGTCTCTGTAATCCCCTCTGCACAGGGGCTGCAGTTCTGGGTCTTGTGCTTAAGTCTAGTCCTGTATTAAAGGCAATTCATTATTCACTGGTTGTACTAAGACAGTTTTTAAGTATCCCTAGATCTTGCACTTTGTAAGCATTGTCTACCATCATACTGGACATTCCTCACACAACATAAGTTCCAGCATGCTACAGCAATGATTTTCCATTTTAAAACACTTTGTGTCTGAAAACATATCCAGATGATTTACAAACTTTTCCAGCTGGTGGTGTTAACTGTATATACTGCATGCAGCACTAAACAGGTGGCCTCCGCTGGGGCAAAACTCAGCATCCAATTTAACAGTGCACAGCAATGCTTCACAACAGTTTAGGACAGACTCTAATCCAATGGTTTTGTATGTGTCTTCCACATACCATCAATAGCAACAGTGAAGTCCGTAGCAGATTTTATGGAGTTTCTCCGGTTCTTCCCTCTTTTTGGGGTCAAAATTATATTTGGGATAGTTTGTTTATTATTGGGTGCGGGAGAGAGATGGTGACTTCTCCAATATCCAGACCTAGGCTAAAGTTAGGATCCAACCTATGTCCGGCTGCATGTGTAGGTCCAGAGGCTGCCTGGGAGAATCCCATGATTTCCCTGTAGGCCATGAGATCAAGTACTACTGTGCTCTTGAGATTGTCTATGTGAAAGGTGAGGTCACTGAGGACAAGGAATCTGGGGGACAGGGTTTCCATCTGGTGGTCTGTACATCATTAGCAGTCATAAGTGTCTCTTATCCTCCACCTCATTAATCATATGGATATACTCTAATATTTTTCCCTGCAATGGAATGTCTTCTGTAGCTGAGGCTGGAGTGGAACTACTTCTCTACCTCCTCTTTTTTTTTTCTGGTGTATTCTGGAATCTGTCCTGGCTTGTGACATAGAGTATCCTGTGTGGACTAGCTGTACGAGGGTGCAGTTGGAGGTGGCATATCTCAGCTATGCAAGGAAGGTGAGGTGCTTCATCCAAAATGACATGGTGCTGGTTTGATGACTGACCTTGCATTCAGCAGCTTCAGGCTGTTGTTTTCTTGTACTCTGCTGTTTCACATTGTTAATAATTGAACAATTGGCTTTGAATACCTAGTTTTAGGATTTATGCTAGTGTGTGGTGATCTAGAATTTATCCTGGTTCATGGGAAAAGTTTCCTCAACCCAGTGATAGCTGGGGTTTGGCAAGGGCTGGGGTAATGTGGTTTGAAATCCTTCTGAAGGGGTTGTGTTCCACTTCTCCAGATTCTGGGGGTCTGGCAGTGCTGTGCTATAGGTCAGAAGATTTTCAGGATGGTCCTTTAGCAGAAGTAGTTGGTGAAGGTTGCTGCTGGAGTAGTGGTTTCTGGTGTGGAGGTAGGATGCATGTCTTCCCTTCTCCTTTTACTCTCGTCTTTGTCATCAACAAGAGGCACTTTGCATTTCTGTGAACTTGAAGGCTGCTGTTGTGGGGAAGATATGCAGATGAGAGGGCTAGGTGACAGTAGCAGGAGGGGCTAGCCAACATGGTAGGACTAGCCCTTTAAATCTTCTAGATGCTGGGAGAGGGGCAGAGTGAAAAGGAGGAAATCAAAATAAGTTAAAACCCTACATTTACCAGTAAAGTTTTTAAGGAACTTTCAAAGATTCCTGGCTAGCCAGGCTGGCAGTAGTAGAAGTGGCCGTGTGATTCCCTGCGGGCAGTGTCCTGACTTATATTCTAACAAATGCATTTGACTCGGAGAGTGTAAGACAGCAAAATTCTGGCCATTGTATCCAGTTGGAACTTCAAAGAATTGAAGCAGGCAAAAAGTATTGCCCACATTTGAATTTGACCTGGACGTCAAAGCTAATACTCTTACACTCACAAAAAATAAATGTGACTTTAAATGATCACAGCTGGTCATTACCTTCAGAGAGTATGGCAGAGGTGTCAGCTAGCGATGAAAGTATCAAGCTGGCAGGCAGGAAGTCCTTAATTGTATAATACCAGTTCTGACACTTGACTTCCACTGCGACTTGGGCAAATTCCTAACTCCTTCATGCCTTTGTTCTCCCATCTGTAAAATGGGGCTAATAATACTCAACTACCTTATAGGAGTGTTGTTGAGATAAATTAGTTAGTGTTTGTGAAGAAGAAGGATCTTAATGCTAATGATGGTGAGAAGGTTGAAAATATTAATCTGGAGCAACTAAGAGTTAGCAAGGTATTAAATAAGGCCAGATTCTCTGCTGATGTAAATTGGCCCAGCTTGATGCAGAGAACTTCGCCCACAATGTGCACGTGTGAGAATTCAAACAAGAAACAACTCGCTCTCTGGCCACATAGGAAAACTTGAAAACCTCTTTAGTGCATGAAACAATTAATAAATCCCATAGCACAAATAGTATATCTGTGGTTGGAGTAATTTTGACAGAACCCTATTCCGTCAGAATATGCAGGTCTATTGAAACTGAAATGCTTTGTGAAATTGGGTTGATCAGGGGACTTCGCTGCAATTCCATTTTGAAAGAAAACTAGAGACAAAAAGTTCCAACAGTGTCAAAAGGCCCCGTTTCAACATTTTCAGTATGAAATATTTCAATTTGCATTTTGAAATGACTTTTTTGTTTTTAATTTTATTATATTATTATATGTATAATATAATATAGTCAAATCAAAATATTTAGATCAACCTGATTTTTTTTTAATTTTTCTTTTATGGAGAATTTTGATACCTTTGGCTTTTCTTCCAATCCATGACAGACAGTCAGTTTATGAAATCTCAAAATCTTTTTGGCAAAATAGAACTCACCCTCCACACAGCTGTCACGGAGAGGCATAAAAAGGGGAAGTCAAGATGAAATTCTGCCCTCTGCACAATGCACCAGAAGGCTACACAATGAATGGTACACCATCCCATATCAAATGTTACACATGAGGTATATCAAAGACACCTGTTTGCCTAATTCTGCCCTTCTAGAAACAAGTGTGAGACATCTTACAGAACAATAATGTATGTACAGGTTAACATAGTGAAAAGAGGAACCTGCTTTTTCCTGAAATTTTGAGAAGGTGTTGAAAATAAACAGTAAGGCAGGAAGGAGAGTTAATTGTGCTCGGTGATACCATGCGATATATCTCGAAGTAATGAGATGAAATGAAAAAAGGGAAAAAATAGACTGACCAATTGGGAAAGAAACTCCCAAGGGCAAGGGACATAGTAAAAGCCCAATAGTGTGAAACTTTTAACATTAGACTGGATCAGGTACTGCAAAATGCATTGGATTAGGAAACAACAATGCATTGGGTGGGGGAAGGACTAGATAATGTAACAGGTAGTTTCAGAGTCTAATTCTTTGCCAGTGTAAAGGGCAAAACTCCATTGAATTCAAAGATGTGCCCATTTACACGCGAAGAGGATATGGCCTTCCATACTTCTCTGAACATAACATAGCCTTGGATGGGAATTCATTAGTCCTCTTGTGGCAGAGGCCTATGTGAGTTCTTGGCTTGGCATCTGGTTTTACCAGTGTGATAAGAGCCTGGATGACAGTAGACAAATGAAGCATATTACTCTTGTTTTTTCTGAAATGTTGCATCTGTTTAGGTCTTCCATGTGCTGTATGATTGCTTTCTGACTAAGTTTTGGTTCCACAAATGGAATGGAATTCCCATTTTTATTTTTTAATGAGAGTATAATTGATATGACTAAGTGAATATCTAAACAAGGAACAAGCATTCTTATAACAGAAACCTTTACCCTGCCCTTATTTTGTCATTTTGTGATCTTCCGTGTTATTAATGATTACTTAGTTCAGATGGCTAAATATCTCACAAAAATAGACAATTTCATTTCAAATAATATATGCTCAAATGTTGGGTTGATATGTATCTAGGGAGATTATTTAACCTAATACTTTCAGACCATCAGGTTCTCTAGGTTTAGCGGCAATTCAAAATTTGCTTGAACTTATTGCTAGTGTTTTTGCAAGGTTTTAGGGAATTATCAAGACTTGCTACCAATTGCAGTGTAGAACTTTTCAGCCAGAAATGAGAGTTGTCATTAGGTATATAAAATCATAAGTGATGTAGTCAGAAATCAAAACCACGCCAGCATAAAGCTGCAGGACTTGTGACCCTATGTACCCTCAATACCAGTAGGAATTTGCTGTAGTAGACCTCAGTGGAACTTTGCCCAAAACCCCAAAGGAAAAGAGGTAAGTGTGCATTGATTCAGTTCAGCAGTTGAGAACTTTTATAAGCTAATTAGAATATGTCTAATTCTAGGCTGGGGATCTGAATGGGCTTGAATCTTCTTCCTATTCCTCTTCATTCTGGGACTGCTCCTGCTCCTGTTGCAGTCAAGAGGAATGTTGCCATTGGGAGAAGGAGCAAGCTCCATGTATATTAGTGTCCCAGTTGGTCTGTTTTGGACAAACATTATTCTTTTATGACAGAATGGCATGGATGTGGATTCGCTTTAAAAGAAAAAGTGCTTCCTTGCTGCTGCTTTCATCAGTTTATTTTTAATACTTCTATTTTTACAGAGGGGGAAGGCATGTTGTAAGTGAATACCCTTTTCTATTTACATTTATGGAATATATATTTTAAGGTTTTATAGTAAAAGAACACTTTGTTACAAAGCACTTGCATGCACTCAACCTGTCCAGAATGTGCCCAGCTTACTAGACAAAAGTTTCCTTTTTGATTTCACTTCAATGTTTTATATAGCTTGGGATTTAGTCCAATTCAAATGGGAAAAAATGCTTTATGCAGCACTCTTGTTTAAAGGGGTGCTGCCATGACGTGTAGCCTAATGAATACCTGTACCAGCTGTGTTTTGCTATGCAGGTGTGTTCATGTCTGCTGTCTGGTTCCATTCTGATGAGCAGGGCAGTAAAATAAAAAAAAATCCTCTATGACTCTCATGTATTTCTAAATCTTGTCTGCAAACATACCTGTCACCTACATGCATACGTCAGCTCATATATCATGTTATACATGTCACCACATTGCAAAAATACCCAGTTCCCTAATGGTTCCCCCCCACTCACAGTTGCTATTCAGTCTAGTGGGAGGGTTGCTCAGTAGAGTATTTTAATTCTGCTGTACCCCTCCTATTAGAAAACATATTTTGGGGGAGGTGAGGGCATAGAGGGCAGTGGTTCTTGGGAAGAAGAGTTCAATATGAATGAAAATACATAATTCTCATGTAATTTTTAAAGTACTGTTAGGTCCCTTTTAATTATGTGATGTCAGTATTTCAGCTCCTGGAATTAGGTGCTGATTTTGTAGAACTTGCCAGATAACATGTCCTTAAAAAAATTAGGTTGGAGCAAATAGAAAAGAGTAAAGGAGCTGATTTAAATAAGCAAGTTTTATTCTCTCCCAAATGTTCTATAGTCTTGGAAAAATTGGGTGTATAAGTTGAAACCACCTCCAGGCAGCTTTAATTCATAGGATTGGCACTTACACAGCTGATCAGACTAGGCCTTACTGAATTTGGCAACAATATAAGGGTAATATTTTTCACATGGATGGGCTGTTCTTGAACAATTTCTCCAAAGTATTAAGCACAAACAGGCTTTCCTCCTGCATCAAGCATGCTGGTGTTTCTCTCTGTCTCTCTCCCTTTCTCTCTTTCCGCCCTCCCACAACAACAAACAAGTTATTGTGGCTGCTCTAATGGAGTGGATACCATGGTGCTATTAAGAATAAGGAATTGAAAAGAAAGATAGTCACTTTGGACCTGACTGTGGCCAGCACAAGTATGCAAGAGAGGAAAGTACAAGGAAATTCCTCCTCCCTTTACACCTTATATACAGGGGCCAGCCACAACTGCAGTCCCTGAAGCAAGGACTGCGCCAGCATAAACTGTTAGAACCTTTAAAGGGGATGGAGAGGAGACAGAATTATGCCCTTGAAGCACACCTCATCCTGGACCAGCCAGCAGAGTGCACATTGTATCCCTGTCAGCATAGTAGCTCGTGGGAGCACTCCTACTCTACACCAGGGAGCTCAGGGAGGCAAAATGCTGCCCTCAGCTCCATCTGGTGCAGTGTGGCTCCACATTGCTCCCAGTGCAGACCAGTGGCTTATGGGTTGCCATTAAGAGTGGGACTGAAAGGGAATGGCTGTCTGACCGTTCAAGAAAATACGTCCTTGGGTGTCATAGGCGCATGAGGGGATAATATGCAAATGAACTGAGGTATATGCAATGGTGGGCTATGCAATATTGGCTATTCTTCTTTCTATCTATTTTAAGTACACCTCTACCCTGATATAACGCGGCCCAATATAACAATAATTTGGATATAACGTGGCAAAGCAGTGCTCTGGGGAGGGGAGGCGGGGCTGCGCACTCCATCTGATCAAAGCAAGTTCGCAATAATGCGGTTTTACCTATAACACGGTACGATTTTTTGGCTCCTGAGGACAGCATTATATTGGGGTAGAGGTGTACTTATATAGCTCCATTCACCATAGTATCTGAGCATCTTAACACAATAAAGGGCCTCCTGAAATGCCGAGAGGAAATTGGAACAATAACTACAGAGAGGAGAGCTTTCAATAAATGTTATATCATGGTTATTGTATGGGGAAGGGATCAAGGATTATTTTGCTTTCCAAAAGTATTGCACGTGAGCAACCATTTTATGAATCCAATATAGGACTTCAGGGCTAATATGAAAATTTAGATTCACACTTTGATTTGAAAGATTATCAGGAATGTAGGAGGGGAATGCTATAGAGGTTGGGCACTAATTTTGAAATAGCATCGCAGCATCTCAAAGACTAAGAGCCAGTGAAAGACTTTTACACACCATAAGAGGCTGACACAAAGACAGGAACTCTAAATAAATGAGGCCTTAGTGGGAGCTATGTCATTTTACTGAAGCTGAGGCTATTGCCCAAGATTTTTTTCTGTTCCCAAAAGTTTTGGCCTATCTGAGTGAAGTCTGAGGGAAGGTTTAAACCTAAGCATGTTTCATCTTGTTTATATTTCATCTGATTTCTCTCCATTTTCTAATAAACTTAGATTTATTTAAGATATGAAGATATCTTCGGGATAATTCACTGTCTTTTGTTCTCAAAAGACAAATCTGTTTTTGACCACAGGGAGAAGGAAGCAAAAGCTACTAAACCTGAAGGTATTACCAAAAGGTTGACTGATACTGGTAAAGATACAGCAAGTAATGAGAGGTTAAGGAAACTGAAGACTTCAGCACTACACAGAAAATCCCATTGTCTACATATGTGCTTTTTACATTGTCTCTCTGTCTGAAACACTCTATGATCCTGTTTCGCTCTCACGTCTTTTTGGAGAGATCCTCGTTAGTGTTTCGGTGCTAATGAGAAATGTATTATTCTTTCCTATCGTTACCTATGAAACTCAGAGGCAGAGGGATAGTGAGCCTCATCTCTGCCTAAGATTCTGGCATGCCTTTTGTTCCATCTCTTCAGGGTGGACATGGGCACAACCAACCACCACAGCATGGGCTGTGAACGCAGAACATAGAAATGACAGAATTAGGACTGAGTATTGTGCTGAGGCTGATCTGCCATGTATTTCCTATAAATGTGAGTAACTCTTGAGGACTTGAACATTCATTAACAAATGCTGCATATTCTTAGAGTACCAGCAGTTTGGTGCTTCTCTCCGTATTATTTATTTATATATCTTTTGTACAGCACTCTCATAACACTGAATGTTACTCACTGGCAGAGAGACATCTCTTTGTGCCAGAGTGCTGTGTAAGGTACAGATTCTGCTATATAATAACATGGACCCCATTTGGACATATTGATATCTGTCCATGCACTCCCTACCTATTACTGTACATGCAAGCATTTTCAACATCCAGTGGGCAAAACATCATCTGTAGGGCTGCTAAGACCTGGCTGTTAAAAGGATATGTATGGGTTCTCTACATGAAGACCATTCCAACAAAGCTCAGATGTAGTAACTTATGGAACCTCTTTTTCTATGAAGAGCATCTCGGAAATTCATAATATTAACTTGTGTTTTTATAGAGCATTTCATTTGAGACGCTTGGTATGTTTACAAACATTGATTACTGAAGCTCAAGCACCTCTGTTTATACTAGGGGTTGGTAGCAAATTTGATGTCAACTATTTTTCAATGAAAAATTAGGTTTTTGACTAATAGAAATTGTTTGCAAAAAGTCTGCTTTTTGAGCCGTGGTTCTCTGGTGAAATGCTTTTGGATGCAGCTTTGTTAAACTTTGTAACTTTTCTGAGGAAAATTCTGAGTTTCTGTTTTAAAACAAAACAAAACAAAAAAAAACCTGAATGCTCCGGGATGGGGGCAGAGGGGGAAGGGAGTTTTCAGCCAAAACCAGAAATATTTTGATTCTGGGAACCCGAGGTAAACTACATTTCCCATAAAACATTGTAGCCATGATGGTATTGTCTTGATTCATGGCCTGCCCTCACCAAGAGGGGAAACTCTGGTGCATCGTGGAAGATGTAGCTCAGCAAGGGAGCCCAGCCTATAGATGAGAATGGCAGCATGAAGTACCCAAACTACAATTCCCATGAGGCATTACAGCAGCATTTCAGAATTGAAATAAGGGCGGCAATATTTTGGTTTTAATCTTTTCACTGAAAAACTCAACTTTTTTCACAGGAAAGAAAACCTATTTTCCAACCGGGTCAACTTCATACAGCAATCCAACACAATGGGGCCTCAATCTTGATTTGAAGCCCTTTAGATGCTGCCATACTACAAACAAATGTATATAGTACAATACTAATTGCAAATGGTATACAGTACAATACTGCCTGAAAGTGTCCCTTATATCAAAGAATAAGTGGGCTGTAACAAAATTACAGTAATAAAAATATGTTAATGGCCTGATTTTCAAAGTTTCTGGACAACTCCAACTCCCATTGTAATCAACAGCAGCAGCTGGTGCCCCGCGCCTTTGAAAATCAGGCTATATATATACGATCAAACTGAAGTACAGCCATTTAAGGAGTGCCTGAATGTAAAATGAATGTATAAAGAAGCTTCCTAAAATCCATGCATTTGTGCTTAAATAAAACTGATCCTTGCTGAATAGTGAATATTCCCTGTAGTACATTCTAGCATGATGATGTAAAGTAGTTCGGGTGTGGGAGGCCATACCATGAAGCACAGGAAATAGTTTAAATCTTTTGAAATGTTTATAATGTTCAGTAAATGGGAAATGGCTACAGCTGAGGTTGCCAACCACTTCAGAGTCATTTTTACTGGCAGAAGGTCATTTTTTACTTTCAGCATTTCTCTGAAATCACATACACAAGCAAGGTATGTGGGCACTCCTGTGCACTAATCACAGGCTGTGCTCTTAAAGCTGTTGTTTTCAATCCAACAAGTTTCTCTCTTGATCACTCCTGTCCTGTTCAGCAGGGCTTCTGAAAATTACTCTCCCTTAGGATAACAAGGAGTCCGGTGGCACCTTAAAAAGTAACATTTATTTGGGCATAAGCTTTCCTGGATAAAAAAAAACCACTTCTTCCGATGTGGATACAGACGAACACGGCTACCCCCCTGATACTTGTCCCTTAGAATGTGTAAATAGTTTGTTTTGCCCAAGGGATTTCAGATGCCCCTTACCGTAGTACAGCTTACATGATTTTAAAAACACCTTGACACAAAAGCCAATGGGGTCTGATGCTCTAGGCTTTTGGGACAGCTTTACACCAGCCTGCCAGTGTCAAGCTGCTTACTGAAGGATTCCCCTGCAGCAGGGTACTAAAGCAGCCTCCTCTGAGATGCCTCCATGGCTGGGGTATAGGGTGTAGCCACAGCTCCTTTATGCCTGGCCGATCACTTGCTTCTGCAGTGGTTCTTTGATGCTTTTGGTAGCCAGCACCATTTAGAAGGGCCTGAAGGCTGATCTAGATTACATAAAGAATAAGGATGGTCCAGGATCAGGGGCGAGCACATGAGATTTAAAAAGCGTTTTTTACCCCCACACTGAGGTCCTGATTCAGGAAAGTATCTCTGTTCAGTAAAGCACTTAAACACATGGTTAAAGCTATGCATGTGTTTAAATCCTATTGAAGTCAATGAGATTTAACTGTGCACTTAACATTAAAGATGAGAGCTGGCCAAAAATATCCACATTTAAAGTTTTTGAGCAAGAAAAAAAATGACCTTTTTTCCCCCAAAACTTTTTCACAAGCAATCACCCCTTTTTTTCAGCCAGCTTATAGCCGATAAAAATAAATCAAAATTTGAATTCCTGACAAAGTATAATTTTTCACACACCAATTTTTTCTTATTTTCCAACCAGCTCTATTAAGCAAGCACTAAAGTGCTTTCTTGAAATGAGGCCTGACAGCTCCGAGTGCTCCTTGACTATAGGCCAGGATCTGAACCTAAATCTCTTTCCTAATAGAACTTGTCAGGACTACTGCTATCTATTTTCTGACATTATGACCATGCAATCATTAGGAACTTATTTGATCTATATTAGCTAGAGGGATTACATTGAAGAGGAACTTTAGGATACATCTGCACTAGCACTTTTGTAGGTAAAATTTTTTTGGTCAGGGGTATGAAAAAAATCACGTAAGTTTCACCAACAGAAACATTGGTGTGGACAGTGCTATGTCGGCGGGAGATGCTCTCCCACCAACATAGCTACCTCCGCTCATTGGGGATGGTTTAATTATGCTGATGGGAGAGCTCTCTCCTGTCGCCATAGAGTGGCTACACGGGAGACCTTACAGTGGTGCAGCTACAGCGATACAGCTGTGCCACTGTAAGGTCTGCAGTGTAGACATAGCCTTGGAGTAAACTTGGAGGGGAGGGAAAGAGAATATTTATGCAACATGAAAAATGCCTGAGCAGTATTTGGTGTTCCCTTGGATATTGGTGTCTGGTTAAGCAGTTTCTTCTTTTATATTTCATGTGCTGTAACTTGCAAGAAAAGCATAGCCTTGTGTTGATTATATCACAGTTGATTGTGATGGAAGTGACTATGATGTCCCAAATACAACAGCAGGACTTTACCTCAGGAACAAGTAAAAAGAGATGTTGGTGATGTAAAGAATAAGCCCATCTTCAAACACAGACATTACTGGGTGAGACTTTCTTATTGTTTGGTGTGAGTGAATTTAGTGCTAGGTCTGTGGTTTATCCATAAAGCAGGTACAGCACAGACAGCAGTAATGCAAGCTTCCCCATCAGCATGCATCAACCCTGAACTGGATGGATCATCATAACCATTAATTTTCAAGCCCATTCATTCCTTGTCCTCTCTGAGACTCCCCACCAAAGGACCAGTTATGATGGTGGGGGTTTGTTTTTGTGAGGTGTACACTTAGAGAGTTAGAGAGAGAGAGAGAGACCAGCTATTCATTTCAGAAGTTGAACAATCATACACAAGTTATGACTGTTAGCCTGTGCTGAATTGGAACTAGTGGCCTACGGTTAACAAGCTCTGTATGCCCTTATCAATCTAGTAGCCAATAAATATCTCTGGAATAGGATTTGATCCTATATAGCTTGAAATCAATTTAACTAGGGACTCAATCCTGCAGTCCTAAAGTTAGTGGGAATTCTGTCTGTGAAAGGACTGCAGAATCAGATACTTAGAGCTACTTTATTTCCTCTGAAATTCTTATCCATATTACAATAATTATTCAGGACAGGTCTTAAGTCATTTGGGAGATTTTAGTTTGAAACTTATGTTAACTGAAAGTGGGCTTTAAAAAAATCTTAAATTTAGACAGTTTCTCAGGAAAATCTGTGAGGATCCACAGTGCGTCTGTTTCAAGGCATCCTGAAAAGTACTAGTAGCAAACCATGGAGTTATAGTTCTTTGACACAAAAGCTAGCCATGAAAATATTTACTGTTTACTAAAAGACTCTTTTTCAGTCCATTCAAGTAATTTAATATACTGTGACTTTACAATCCTATCTGATAAAATGCCATTTATAAATAGAATAACAGCAATTTTGTCATAATGCCCGTAAAATAGCTATAAGTCTGCCCATATACACAGCACCCTCCAGTATGACTGCTATACTTAGCCAACTGTTTTGGCACTAAACTCTGGCCCAGTTTACTCTTAACTATAATCCCTATGGATTACCTAATACCTATTAATTTTTTTCCCTTTTATAATGTCATAGCTGTATGACCACTTTGTATCACATGTCTCCATTATGACATGGTTATGGCTTCCTCCAATATATGCATGTATTGAAATCCTGGATCTGCTTCTGATTAAGGTAGATTTACCTCTGGTTGACTTCATATTATAAAAGAATTATTTCTGCAAGCAACTGTACTCATGCTCTGGAAAAAATGTATATAAAATAAAGCATCCTAAATTAAATTCTGATATGGATTAAAAGTGAGCATTGTTTGAAAAATATATAAGTAACTTTTTTTTTAGCAAAACCAGATTTAATTCTAAAAAAAATGGTGTAACACTGTAAAAATATAGGGCCAGATCTTCAGCTGGCGTAAATTTACGTGGCTCCACTGAAATCAGTGAAGCTACACTGATTTACACCAGCTACGATCTGGTCCTGCCATCTATGGTTAAACATTTGCCAGCATATCCATTCTAACCCCATATTTTCAGTGGTTTATTACACCTTGGGCAAATCAAGTCACCTCTCAGTGCTTCAGTTTTCCCATATATAAAATGGGGATAATGATACTTGTCTCCTTTTATAAAGTGCTTTGAGATCAATTGATTGAAAAATGCTATATAAGAGCTATGTATTAAAAGAAAAATTATAAAACATGTATAAAAGATGCATAAACATAACACCTTAGGTTACAGCTGGATGCTGGCTCAGACACTATAAATTTGTTAACCAGTTAATCTTAATACATGCTCTTTCGCTAGTTATTTTAATTTTCAATTTAATGGCTCAAATTCTTTTCTTGGTTACACCAGTTACATCATTAGTCAGAGGAGTTATTCCAGATTTACACCAGTATAATCAGAAGGAGAATTGTGACCAATGTTCATGAAAGGTGTCATTTCAACAGCATTGGAAAGTGCTGCCCATAGAAGAAGTACAGCACAGGCAGCAGAGTACATATACATTACTTTGCCAATGTGCATCAACCCTGATCTTTATGGACCCATCAGCCTACTATAAGTATAGTTCAGCTTCCATTTCATTCAGTCTCTCTGCTGTCTCTCTCAATCAATGGCTGTCCATTGTGGTGGTTTTTTTGTTTTTTATTTTTGATGTTTTTGATGTTAGACGCCTGCTCTCCAAAAACAGTCCACCAGTATATTTCAAAGCCTACTGAATAAGTGTAAGTGGGTAATAATTTTTTGTCTGGGACAGATTTTAACATACTCTCATAGTGATTAAGAAGAAGTGGAATCTAAAGTCAGAGTAGTACTCTACAGTTTATCATGTAACTGTTTGGCAGAATATCAGTGCTAAAATATTCCTGTAGTCTTCTGGATGTAAAATCTTGAATTCTTTTTTTAAAAAAGATTGGTTTATCCATCTGTCCTTTATCATCTCTTTTTCTAAATAGTTGTTTTTCACTGTTGAAAAGATTTTATAAGAAATTATTTGGCAATACTCATTTTCTTTTGATAAAAAATGGGTACAGATAAAAGGAGGAGACTATCTATGGAAAATATGTGAATGCTATCTGTAATACTCAATATATTCCTAACCATTTAAGGTCCTTTAACTTTTTGTTCCATTACATCTAAAAATGTAATCGCTTCTGGCAAGCAAGTTATGCATAACTGGTTAAGTCTAAAAAGAAAGGGACAACTGAGTCTTTAAATTTGTCTCTTTAGATTGATGGGCTGTAGCCTTTTAATATATTTTGAAATTAATATCTCTTGGCAATATAATGAAACATGTCTTTCGTGATTCACTCAGTCTGAGTATTGATTTTGATTTAGCCCTGAAGGGTTCAGTTCATGAAGGAGTTAGGCATCTTTCACAATAGGCTTTCTTAGGAAAGTGTGGAATGCTGCACAAACAAGTAAATTCACAAAGACCCTCTAACTCTTAAGATTAACACTCCAAGTGAACTCTGAGCTTTCCCTCCCACACCTCTCCCCTTATGAAATATAGCATTCATTTAAATGGGATGATAGTCCCATTGTAGTGAAGCCTTTAATAAGGGTATTTTAGCTTTTGGAGAAATTTCAAAGTGTGATCTCAGGAGCAAATTTTTTAAAAAACACATTCAGCTTGCAAGGCTAACATAGAGTTTAGCAAATGTTATTGGATGTGCCAGTTCATGTTAGTTGCAATGTTTGCATCCAGGAGATTTTTAATTAATCTGAGTTAGAGTGCACTTTTCATTGTACATGCAAAAATTGCCTTTTGCAAAGGTGGGTGAGGGGTAGCATAGATGAATATTTGTATGTGAAATTGCAATGTTGAATGTTACATATTAGTGAATAGGAAACTGCAAATGTGTAGCCACATCCCCACAAGTACAAAGCACTTGCTTTTCACCTGCACCTCCCATTGACCACTCCTACTGCATGTGATTGTTACCTGTCCGCAACCTGTTTATGCAGCAGCAGCAGGGAGGTGATGCAGCTAAGCAAGGGCTGGGAGAAAAGTAAGATGTGGCCAAAGGATCCACAGCCATGTGGATCCACCGATCAAAGGACCCATGTATGGACTGTGCAGCACTTGTACTGGCACTCCATGGTGAAGTCTGTTCCTAGATTTATAGAGTTTTCCTGTGCTTTCCACAGGGATCCAGATTCTGGCTTTTTCTTTTTTAAAGAAGAGGGAACTAGTTTATAATGTGGTTCAATTTTCCAAAATATCCTACCCACCCTGTACTATTCTTGTTGCTGTATGATTACTCTTTATTGACCTGTTGTGTGCAATGGTTTATGATACTAGTCTGGGACTCCTGTTCCAAATAAGCGAGTGTCCATAATACAGAAGTTGACACTATTTGTAGGCACCCTCAGCCAACAGACCAAAAACTGAATGAGTCCTGGAGCTTGAACTACCTTCTCTCTCCAGCAGAGGTTTCTCCAAGCATAGTGGTGGGGAAGGGAGCACCACCATTATTCATGCTCTCCTTGTTATGTGGATCAGTTTCCAGTGCGATCAGACACACACACACCCCTTGCACCAAAAATGTTCTTCATCGTTGTAGGCTTTAATTGCTTCTAAATGTTTGAGATCAATACTTTGTGTTTCGCTCCAGGTGTGAGTGAGTCAATGTCCCCTACAACCTAAGGTCAATGCAACTTTTCTCATTCCTGGAGCAGAACTCCCATTGACAGAATGTAAGCAGGAACTGTCTTCTACTGTATGTTTGTATAGTCCCCAGAACAATGAGCCCACAATCTAGGTTGGGGTCTCCAGGTTGGGTGCTACCATAGTATATATAATTTGATAAGAGTTGGGTGTGCAGATGGAGGGCAGTGCATGGCCATTTATGTTTGGATGTTTTTAAATCCCATTCTGTATGTTTGATGTACTTCGAGCACAAAGAGAAAAGCTACTGAGAAAATTCTAAGAATGTGCACATGCAATTTCTGTTGCAAACCATCAATCAAAATACATGTACAAGTTCCTACGTAAAGTTCTTACATAAATAGAACTATTTTGTATTATTTGGGACCTCTGATTAATTTTTTTAACATGTCAGAGCTTTGAACATGCAAATATTCATGTACAGTTCAACAAAAGCTGGTGTAATATTTATGGCTTGACTACTCTTGAAAATAGAGCTGTTTGTGCTTTTTGGGGGGGGTAAGGAAGGGGTGGCCTTCTGATAAAACACCCCAATTAAAAAAAAGGTATTTATCCAGTAAATATTGGGAGAACATCAGAAATGGTTATTTGTTTCTAAGGGCTTGTGTACTTGGAGCAGTGTTGTGGACTACAGGGGTGTGATTTCTAAAGTGAACTAATGTGTTACATGTTAATTGGTTCATGTAGACCCTGCTGGTGTGCACTAAAGGCTCCCTAGGGTACTTTAACATAGTTCTATTTGAAACAGTACTACGTGAAAGCACACTAGGGAAGAGATTACTCATTACATTACTCTTTACAGTGGTATTTAATGTAATACACATTACTCATTATAGTAAAAGAAAGCTTTGAAAAACCCTGATTTCTTTGGACATACACATAAAAAATGAAAAATTCTTTAAAATAACCCCTCCACAATGAAATTAACAAACCCTGAGAAACAGAAGCCATACTTATTTTGTTGTAGTAGGTTAAATAATTAGCATAAATCAAAACTGCGCTCTTATCAGATGCAAGTTATTTTAAAACATTGTGTGTTCAAATGTTCTAGTGAAAAATGCTGTCACTGGACAGACAGTAGCACCAGCTACCACACACAGCTCTATTCATATATCTCTGCCTTGACCATGGAGGGGTGAGAGGGTAGTTCAGTATCTATAACTATTCCTTTGCTTCTCTGCTAGAACGAGAGCCTTGACACGTAAACATCTGCGGCTTTATTCTTACTGAAATTCCACCATATTATCCCCTTAGGAAGTGGGACTATCTGGTGAGAAAGTGACAGGAGTATGGTCAGTGGAATACACGTAGGCCAAGGATCTGCTGATGTGGTTTTACATGCCTCTCTCTTCTTCTTAGCAATGGCAGCTTTGCTAGTTCAGTAGGCATTCTGCAACTGGCCTCGCTCAACTCCTCTGATAATATATAAGAAGCCTGGGCCTGATCCAAAGCCTGCTAGGTCAATGGGCTTTGGATCAGACAATTAATGTTTGTTTTGTATTATACATACTTGGAACGGGAATGTGCTTCAAACAGAGATCATTTGCTGTGTGCTTCTTCGTAGGTAAGAGATGCAGAGTGGCTGTTGGTGCTGCAGAGTAATGCTGCTTAACCACCCTCCTCAGTGCATCTGCCACTATCCCTTTTTCAGCATCACATGTCCTTCTGTGCCCTCTGTGCTGCATAAAGGGAAGGGAAAATCCTCCCTAAAAGTAAGAAAATATTCAATCTTTTGAATTATAGAATCTTAGAATTGTAGGACTGAAAGGGACCTCGAGAGGTCATCTAGTCCAGTTCTCTGCACTCATGTCAGGACAAGTATTCTCTAGACCATCCCTGACAGGTGTTTGCCTAATTTGTTCTTAAAAATCTCCAATGATGGAGATTCCACAACTTCTCTAGGCAATTTATCCCAGTGCTTAACCACCTTGACAGCTAGGAAGCTTTTCCTGATGTTCAACCTAAACCACCCTTGCTGCAATTTAAGCCCATTGCTTCTTGTCCTAGCCTCAGAGGTTAAGGAGAACAATTTTTCTCCCTCCTCCTTGTAACAACCTTTTATGTACTTGAAAACTGTTATCATGTCCCCCTTCAGTCTGCTCTTTTCCAGACTAAACAAACCCAAAATTTTTCAATCTTCAAGTTTTCTAGACTTTTAATCATTTTGTTGCTTTTCTCTGGACTTTCTCTAATTTGTCCACATCTTTCCTCAAATGTGGCACCCAGAACTGGACACAATACTCCAGTTGAGGCCAAATCAGCACAGAGTAGAGTAGAAGAATTACTTCTCGTGTCTTGCTTACAACACCGCTGCTAATACATCCCAGAATGATGTTTGCTTTTTTTGCAACAGTATTACACTTTTGACTCATATGTAGCTTGTGATCCATTATGACCCCCAGATCCCTGTCTGCAATACTCCTTCCTAGACAGTCGTTTCCCATTTTGTATGTGTGCAACTGATTGTTCCTTCCTAAGTGGAGTACTTTTTATTTCTCCTTATTGAATTTCATCCTATTTACTTCAGGCCACTTCTCTAGTTTGTCCAGATCATTTTAAATTTTAATCCTATCGTCCAAAGCACTTGCAACCCCCCCCCAGCTTGGTATCGTTATGTACTTGCATGTGGTTCTAAAAGTACTTTCTCACTGAAATGTCTGTTTATTATGCAAATTAACAGGGATCTACAAGCAGTAAATTAATTAGAAAGGGAAATAGATTTCTTTTTCACTAGTCACTAGTAGTATAAGCTGTATTTCCAATGTGCAGCTCACTCCTCAGTGAATCAGCTCATGATCACTAGTGCAAAATTATTGCTGTTGCTCTAATAGGGAAGAGATCAAGTTTTTCCAAGCACTGTTCCAGAAAGTCAAATGCACCTGTAGAATTTTATAACGTCCTGCTTCAAACTATCAAGATATAACATGCATTATTGTTGGCTACTGCTTCCGTTTTCACAAGAATTAGTACAGATAACAGGATTTCTGCTTTATTTTACGTTTGTACTTTAACACAGAAATGTGAAGTGCTTCTCAGTTCCAAAGGAAGGTTACTTAAGATTATCTAAACTGTTCAGATTGCTTTGGTTTTTCAGACTAAAGTAAGCCCCTGTTCAATTATTACTGGCAAAAAGAAAAACTTTTCAGTTATTTCTTCATGCCATTGATGAATGTTAATGTTTTCACTATGCATGCACTGTACATGCTAGGTAAAGAAACACATCTTAAAAGAGATTCCATGCAGGCAGTTTTTCCATAGAATCTCAACATTCCCTCAAATGACATAATCTGGTAAAGGTACATGTGCTGGGCCTGACTTTTTGATCTTGCACCTCTGCAAATCAGGAGTAACTCCACTGAAGTTATTTAAATTACTCTGGTGTGAGAGGAGAATCAGGCCAATGAACAGCACTGATGGGCCTGATTTTCAGAGATACTGAGTGTTCACAGCTCCCATTAACTTCATTTGGAGCAGCAGGGCTGCCCAGAGGATTCAGGGGGCCTGGGGTCTTTGGCGGCGGGGGCCCCCACCGCCGAATTGCCGCCAAAGACCCGGCACTTCGGCGGTGGGTCCCGGAGTGGAAGGACCCCCCGTCGCCGAAGACCCGGAGCGGAAGAAGCTCCGGGGGCCCGGGCCCCGAGAGAGTTTTCCGGGGCCCCTGGAGTGAGTGAAGGACCCTGCTCCAAGGGCCCCGAAAAACTCTCGTGGGGGCCCCTGCGGGGCCCGGGGTCTGGGGCAAATTGCCCCATTTGCCCCCCTCTGGGCAGCCCTGAGCGGCAGTGGGTGATCAACACCTCTAATAGAACAGGCCTGGTACATTCAGTATCAGGAGGTCAGTATGATTGCAGAATATCTCACAGATTATAGATGCCTTCAGGGAACTCTGAAAGGTATTAAAGAAGAAGAATGTCCAAATGGTCTTCTTGGAGATCCTTCCAGTCCCATGGACAAAAGAAGACACAAGGCAAAAGATTATCTAAATGAACTGCTGGTACTAAACTAAAAATCAGTGATTCCTTAGATGCAAATGATCCCTACTTGATTACACTTGTTATGTGCCAACAGAATAAAGTCCAAACCAGTTAAATTTATATGTACTTGGTTCTTCAAAAGGGGCAATTTCACAAAGCTGAAACAATAATGAGCCAGATTAGATGGGAGAAGGAATTTAAACAGAAAAAATATAAATGATTATTGAGAATTGTTTAAGAACATTTTTACTAGATGCCCCAAAAGCCTCAATACTACAGGCTACTCATGCTTAAAGAAACCTCACCCCACACCACTGGCTCAGATGGGATGAGAGAGCAGCATGATATATATATGAGAATAAATGGAAAAATAAACTAGTTGTTGTAGAAAATTGATAAGGGAAGCAAAGGGACATAAGAAGAAATCTATAGCCAGCAGCATTAAGGACAATCAATATGGGTTTATGGAAACAAATCTTGTCAAACTAACTTTATCTTTTTTGATGAGATTACAAGGTTGGTTGATAAAGGTAATAGTGCTATATAATAGACTGCTGTAAGGCATTTAACTTAGAACTGTACAATAGTTTAATTAAGAAACTAGAGTGACACAAAATCAAAATGGGACACATTAAATGGATTAAAACTGGCTGATTGATAGGTCTGAAAATGTGATTATAAATGGGGAAACATCATTGAGCGGGTGTGTCCTGCAAGGATCAGTTCTCAGCCCTATGCTATTTGACATTTTATCAATGACCTGGAAGAAAACATAAAATCATTACTAATAAAGTTTGCTTAGGACACAAAGACTGGGGGAGTGATAAATAATGAAGAGGATATATTGGTGTGTTTAATTTATAAATATGTCCTCATCGTTTGCCTGTCTTTAATCAATGTCGTTTTACTGACTTAAAACAAATAGATCTAGATTATATGCAACAGACTATTAGATATTATTCTAAAAGGAGCTGAAGCAGCGGGTTAAACGAAGTCATTGCCATCTTTTGGTATTGCAAGAGGAAACTACAGATAAGTTACTTCAAAGTAAGGAAGCCTATTTTGCTTTTGACTGCAACCAGATAGAAAGTATGGGTGAGAATATAAGTAGAAGCGTATAATATTGAAAAGTTTCTTAGAAGGCAAATTGGACTGCCTGCTTCTATTGTGAGACATAAAAGACTATTAAGAAACATTCAAAAACAAGCTCCAAGGGGCATAGTACAGATACTCTGTGATAGAGTGTAGGAGTTGCAGCTGTTTGTTTTGGAATAAGTATCTTAGTTCAACTATGAGTTTTCCAGGTATGCCTGTAAGCACACACACACACACACAAATTACTCCTATGCCTGGATGATGTTGTAATGAAGGAAAACATACCAAAATATGCAAAAATATTTGGCTCATGTCAGAATGCCATTCTAATATAGTAGAAAACTGCCTTTTGTGCTGGAATGTGTAACTGTCTGAGAACTATTGTATCACTAGAATGTTTCCCATGCCATTTAAACTTCCTGTATTGGATACATCGTGCACTGTGTTAAAACACTTAGGGCTATATTGCAAGTGGCCTTGTGCAAGCAAGCAGGAGAGAGGGAAGGCTATTCACTGCTACCCCTTGCGTGGTCTGAACAGGGTTCTTCACAATAGAAGTCCTGCTTGTGTCCTCCTCCACTGGGTGAGAAAGTCACTTGAAAGGGCATGGGGAGAGGTTCCCACACCAGCACGTGGAACAATGCCAGTGTACTAGGGAAGGAGGGAGCAGATCAAGCTGCACCCCCTAATGGACGGCACAGCACGTGTATACTCTGCATGCATGGAGCGTCCCTGAGAGAGTTTGTATTACTTGTGGTACAATGTGTGTTAATGTTCCCCCTCGGGTGGCTCTGCACTGCCCCCTTGCAGTGGGCTCTTAACAAGCAGGTCAATAGTGCCTTGCTTGTTTGAGTTCATCCATTTGGTTGAGGGGGTTGATTTCATACCCCAATACCTAAGGGAATCCACCCTGTGTGGGGGCAGGCAATTCTTGCACCCCTGTCCTCCCTCTGCTCTAATGATGGTGAAGCTCTGCTCCCAGAGGCTGCTCACAAAATGCCCATCATCAACTTATCTCCTGGCTTGTCATTCACTCCCTGGCCACCAACACTGACTTATGGGGTTGCCCTGGCTAGATATAGAACTTCAGTGAAGTAAATATTGAGGGTTTCTTGGACCACCACAATTCCCATCCAAGCAGGTTTTCTGTTACTGGGGTCCTGCATCCTACTGTACTCAGGGATGATTCAAACTGCTCATGGAGAAATAAAATATGTGCCAGGATATTACAGGCAGAAGATGTTAAATGAGTTAAAGAAACATTAATAAACCACTAAATGCACATCAAAGTTTCTCATAGCAATGGTGGTGCTGATATTATTTGTAATTCTCTAGCACTTGGAGGCCTCCATCAAGATTGGGGCCCCATTGTGCTAGGTGCTGTTCAGGCACCTAGCACAATGAGGCAGACCCTGCATCAAAGAGCTTACAATCTAAACAGAGAAGGCAGACAGAGAACCACAGGCACAGAGGTGAAGAGACTTACTCAAGGTCACATAGCAGGTCATTTGCAGTGCCAGGATTAGAACTCAGTTGTCCAGACTTGGTGTCCAGTGTCCTATCCACTGGACCATGCTGTCTCATATAGTTGATCTGAAATGAGGAGTCTTGAGTTTCCTATCTGTAATAGCGCCTTTGTGTGCATGTATGAGGAGCTAAAATGAACCTGGGCTGAGATTTTAATAAGAACCTAATGGAGTTAGGTGCTCAAATTCCAGTAACTTTTAATGGGAGCTGGGTATCTAATTCCCTTAGCTGTCTTTGGAAATCCCACCCGATACTTAGGGAACTTATTGGTGTTTTTACCGTTGGCCAGGTTTCCACTGGTATTTCTAAGGTGGCTCTTCCTGTGCACATGCTTTGTAGTCATTACGGCTTAGGACAATTCTTTTTGAGATACTTTGATGACACACTCTGCTTCTGTGTTAAGAATGTAGCTTTTGACACTTATTGTCCCTTTTGCCATCTGATTTCTGTGGTAGTCATGTGGTCGCTAGTGATAAGGTGCAAGCTTTTTAATAACTACCTGTCAGTACATTATATCTGCTTTCTAAAAACTGGATCATAGTTACCTAGGTATGTCAGTATAGAATCTTAAAAGAAAACCTTGCAATACTGTACCTGCAACTGAAGCACTTCATACCTTAATACTTTGCATACCTCCAGCACTTACCATCTTTTGTGCCCCAAGACTATGATTTGGAGAGATCTTTAAACACCGTGAGTGACAATTTCAACAATTTTTTATTGTTATTAATCCTAGATTTTGTGTGGCTGGTTAAGCCTCACCCAGCACAGTTTATATATGTTGTTATACTCTGGAATGTTAAGTGTTTTAGATGCAGTCCCTTTTGGGAGCTTTTATATAAAGAACAGGTTTTCTTCCATGATGCAAGCAAGGATTAAAAAAATAACAATACTGAAGCTGCACTGTATTGTTTAACCTCTTAACAGTTTGTGATATCATTTTTTTAATGTGTTAAGAGAAACAAATGTGTCATTTTGAGTTTGAGATTTAGCCAAGCCAACTTCAAGAGATTAAGTGTACATGTTCCAAACATACTAATATTTTATCCAATTAGTGAGTGCCAGTAATTCATTTTAGCCCTCTTCTCTCTGGCTCACTCTCTAGACCTCTTCAAGTAAACTGTAGGTTGCAAAACGAAAGGATAACCTATTGATAAGCTACAGATAACATTGAGACATTTTTTTGCCCCTGTGAAAAAGAGTTAGTTTTAATGTTTAAATTTTGAATGTGAATTTCTAGCAGCTATTTTCTGCTGGTATTACTATGCCATTTTATCTAATTATTTGCCACATTCTGTTTTTCACATTCATGTTCCAAAATCTGCTGAAGTCAATGGGAAGGCTATGACTGAATTCAATGGGTGTTGGATCAGGGCTACAATGGACAGGAGAAAAAAATATATAGTAGCTAAAATTAAAAGACAAGTGCTGATTCAAATACAGCCACATTAAATCCAGGAGCTGTGTGTTTAATCAACAAACTGCTTCCTTTGTTTATGTTAAAAATGGTTGGGTGAAGATGTAAACATTCTTATTTTTATTATCACATAATTCTAGGGGTTGAAACTCCTACAGCTGTGGAATAATGTGGATGGAAATATACCATAGAGACAGCCTAATACAGGAAAGATGATTTGGCAGAATAGAAAATGACATCCAATTTGTCAGGATTGAGATCTTTAACTCACTGAAATATTTCATACTATAAGTTATGCTTGTTTACTGAAATGCCTTCTCTGTTGATTGATTATTTAACATCTGACAGAAGGTTGAGGCCAAAACCAAGCAGATGTTAACTGCCAAGAAATGCCTTTTTTGCTGGTCATTAATTATGTTAAATAATGGGAAATTAATAAACATGGAGTATAGAAATTTGAAGAACATTTATGAATATGATTTTTAAATTAATTAGTTCAAGTTGAGCATCTTACTGTAAACATACCTACTGGAAGTGGCATTAACCAATAATAACTTACATTTACAAAGTGCCGTTCATCTCAAACTACCCCAATGCACATCTGAAATGCCACTACTTTCGAGGAAGAGGGTTACAATCAACCTGCAAACAGCCCTTTAGCTGTCAACCATGAAGAAAAGGGAAAATTTGGACAAAGCCCCAGGGCAAACTCTGTTCTTACAAAAAGTGTCATGCGATCTTCAATGTCCATTGTGAGAAGTCATCTGAAATATAGGAAAGCAGGGCTTCATTCTGTTCAACCCTGGGTGAGACACAAAGGGTCAGATTTTCAGAACGCTTAGCACACACAAGCGGAGCCAAAAGAGCTCAGCTCCCATTTAGGCATCATGCTAAGTGACCAGATTTTTAAAAGATTTCAATGTCTACAATGGATGCTGCTGGGTGATTCGCTCTTGAATTCCAGTCCCTTATTTAAATCTAAATGGAAGCTGCACTCTTCTGAGCAATTGAAAAATCTGATCGTAAGGGTCTGATCTTGCAAAGTTCTGAGAACCTCAGGCGTAGTGTTCAGGAACATCAATTCCCATTGGCATTATGGTACTAAGGGGCATTTGGACAGTTGTGCCATAGTGTTGCTATGGCCTACAGCACAAAGGGCTGTGTGTCCCAGGAATGCAACTTAAAATCAATCTGCCATTTTACAGCCAGCCTCTGTAAAGCATGCAGAGTACGCATAATAGATTTACAGAGGCAAACATGTGAGGAAAGATGCTGCAGCATTCTGCAGAAACAGCAGCAATGGAAAAGACCGACTCACAGTTTGAGAGAGAGGGAATTACAGTAATCATGTCTTATGGTCATGAGCTTATCTTGTTTCATAGATTCCAAAGCCAGAAGGGACAAGTGTGATCATTTAGTCTGACCTCTCTATAACACAGAACATAGAACTTCCCCAAAATAATTCCTAGAACGTACCTTTTAGAAAAAAATCCAGTCTTGCTTTTAAAATTGCCTTTGATGGAGAATTCACCCATGGCCTTTGGTAAACTATTCCAATAGTTAATTATCCTCACAATTAAAAAATGTACCCCTTATTTCCAATCTGAATTTGTCTAGCTTCAACTTCCAGCCATTGGATAATGCTATACCTTTGTCTGCTAGATTGAAGAGCCCATTATCAAATATTTGTTCCCAGGTGGGTACTTATAGACTGTGATCAAATCACCCTTTAACCTTCTCTTTAAGCTAAATAGATAGACTCCAGGAGCTCAGTCACTATAAGGCAAGTTTTCTAATCCTTTAGTCATTCCTGTGGCTCTTCTCTGAATCCTCTCCAATTTATCACCATCCTCTTTGAACAGTGGACACCAGAAGTGGACACAGTATTCCAGAAGCAGTTGCACCAGTGCCCAATACAAAGGTAAAATAACCTCTCTACTTCCCTTGTTTATGCATCCAAGAACTGCATGAGCCCTTTTGGCCACAGAGTTGTACAGGGAGCTTATGTAAAGCTAATTATCCACTATGATCCCCAAATCTTTTTCAGAATCATATTTCCCAGGACAGAATCCCCAAAGCTGTAAATATGGCCTATATTCTTTGTTCCTAGATATATGCCTTTACATTTAGCCATTTAAAAATATATATTGTTTGCTTGCACTCAGTCTGCCAAGCGATCCAGCTCGCTCTATATCAATGACCTGTCTTCTTTATTATTTAGTGCTCCCCCAATTTTTGTGACATCTGCAAACTTTATCTGTCATGATGGTATGTTTTCTTCCAGGTCATTGATAAAAATGTTAAATAGCATGGGACCAAGAACCGATCCCTGCAAGACCCCACTAGAAAGACACCTGCTCGATGTTGAGTCCCTGTTCACAATTACATTTTGAAAGCTATCAGTTAGTCAGCTTTTAATCTATTTAATGTGTACCATGTTAATTTTATATTGTTCCAGTTTTTTCATCAAAATGTCATGCAGTGCTAAGTCAAACTCCTCTAGAAGTCTAAATATATTTTGGGTTGCAAATCCAGACCAATGTGGGGTTGTCACCACCTGTCCTGTAATCTTGGGAATCTCACAGTGCTTTGCTGCTGCAGCTCCCACGTGGGCCACTCAAGCAGCCTATCGGCCTGCAGGTCACACCCTGAGAGTCTGTGTAAAAGACAGCCCTGATTCAGCAGCAGTGACCCCCAACAGCCTGGCTACAGCCCCACTCTGGCTTCCACCAGCCTTGGTTACTAGTTGCAGGGTGACCCTAACACACTCCCAGTCCTGCATATTCCCAAAACCATGTGCTCTGCAATGTCCAGCCCTCTCCTGGACAATTCTGAGAAATCATAAGGTTCATTGCTCCTGTAAAGAAACAAAAGCACATCACAGTTTATTAACTTAACTGGGGTGAATAGACCCTTCCTTTTAAATACCACACTGAGTTGCTTTCCAGTCAAATAAAACAAATGTATTAATCCTAGGTCATAAGTTAAGTGATGCTAAGTAAAAGGAATAAAGTTAGAAAGGGTTACAAGCAAATAAAAGTGAAAACATGCTTCTAAAAGTCTACAACTTAATCTAGCAAGACACAGGCTTTGTTCAAGATGGTTTCTCTCATCAGTCATTTTCTTCCCAGCCACAATTGACTTTCCCTCAGTAAGGACCTTCTACAAAAATACAAGCTGCTGACTTCCCTTGTCATCTTAGGTGCAAGATCTTTGCTTAAGCACATAGGCGCCAACTTTCCCCGGCACCAGTGGGTGCTCGCGCCCCCTGGCCCTGCCCCAACTCCACCTTTGTAGGAATGTATGGCTCCCAAACTGTCAGCCCATGGTCACGGCATACTGTTTCCATGGCTACAAGGCAGGAGTGGCCTTCAACCCAGCGTTTGTAATTAGGAAACTTATTTAGCTAACTTGTTTGTCTCCCTTGCAGCTGGTGTTCACATGCACAAGAGATGGGTTTGTTATCTTATGTTGTTTGCATACTGCATGCCTCTTCTATGCGCAAGAATCTAACCACTAAGAAAAGTTGTAAACAAAGTAAGGAGAGAAATAAAGGCCCCAGGAAAAGTTCCTGAGAGGTAGAGGGGCTTTTCAGCTACCACAAACCTGGTGTTCTGTTTCCTTTCATCTGTCGTCGCCACACACCTTTCCCTGCCCCGCCCCCATCCCAACCCCTTCCCCAAAGTCCCCGCCCCAAATCCACCCCCTCCATGCCCCTATTGGCCCCCTTCCCCAAATCCCCGCCTCTTCCCCAAGTGCGCCGCATTCCCCCTCCTCCCCCCTCCCTCCCAGCGCTTGCTGCGTGAAACAGCTGTTTTGGGGCGCAAGCACTGGGAGCTAGGGGGGAAAAGTGGGGATGCAGCGTGCTCAGGGGAGGAGGCAGAGCGGAGGCGGAGGTGAGCGAGGGTGGGGAGCTGCCAATTTTTCCCCGTGGGTGCTCCAGCCCCGGAGCACCCATGGAGTCGGCACCTATGCTTAAGCAGGATTCTCACCTATATTCAGTTCCAGACACTTCATCACCCTCCTTCCGCCGCCTCCTCCCCACCCCCCGCGTGGTTGAAAGTCTCATCTTTCTCAGCTTGCAAAGGCTGTGTTCCCTTATCTGTTTAGGATGGATGCCAAAGATGGCTTCTGTCCTTACTTATATTTTCCAAAGCCCAAGGCTTTGTTTCAAGAGGCAGGATGACCTCATGGTGCTTTCCCCTTCCTTTGGGCTTCCTATCCCCCTGCTGGTTTCTATGTAAATGGAGCTTCCGTTGTATCTGGTCACATCATGCTTAATTTACATAGGAGACAGGTAGATAGCTGTGACATTCCCTCCAGTCTGGGCAGACTGTACAACCTAATATCTATGAGTATCCATAATTCCATATATAATGGTAATACATACATTTCACAATGATATTAATCAGCACTGTGTCATTAGCTTTCAGAAACGACCGTACTGTGCACTCTTATAATACAATAATATTGCATACAATCACTGGATTCAATTGCTTATCACTTGAGGTTCAGCCCCATCTTAATAGAACAGTAAACCTTTGAAATGGATTTTTCTGAAAAGGAAAACCCAGACCAAGCTTCTCTGTCCTGCTGGATGTAGACGCCATGCTGTCTTCTCCCCCTCTTGTTAATGTGAGGTTTGCCTCTATACCTTCTTACCTGGATGGGCCGGTTTACTGCTTATATGAAAATTGAGGTAAACATACATTTTTTTGTTTAGGACGGACCTGTTTAACAACTCCCCGACATACCTGATTCACACACACTTTAGTTATAATTCCATAATCCTTCATACCCATTGCGTACATACATCACAAGAATATTAATGATCAGTGAGTTATTAGTTTCCAAATGATACCTCACAAGGCACATTTTGTACAAAGATTATTACAATGGTATGTAGGGTGTGAATACAAGGATGCTTAGTGTCACAGTGTGCCATGCTAATTTTTTATCGTTCTAGTTTTTTAATTAAAATATCATGCAGTACCAAGTTAAACCCCTACAAAAGTCTAAGTATATAACATCAACACTATTATCTTTATCAAATTCACAATCTCATAAAAAGATATCAAGTTAGTCTGTCAGGATCTATTTTCCATAAACCTATGTTGATTGGCATTAATTATATTATCCTTGTTTAATTCTTTATTATTTGCATTCCATATGAGTTGTTCCATTATCATACCCTGGATCAATGTCAGACTGACAGTCCTATAATTACCAGGATCATCACGAGGGCTCAAGGTTATTGTGTTCTAAATAAGAGTGCAGCCTGCACAAATGGTGCACTTGGTGGGGAAAAAAGCACTTTAATACCATGCCAAACCACATGGCTTGTCAAGCTAAAGGTCTCACTGAAACTGACACCAGGGTTCTTAACCTGACTCAGTACCCCTGAACAAGAGGAGTCACATAGGAATCAGCCTCTTTATCTAAATCAGGGGTTCTCAAACTTCATTCCACCCTGACCCCCTTTTGACAACAAGCAGGGGGGCCAAAGCCAAAGCCCAAGGGCTTCTGCCCCAGGTAGGGGGCCTGTAACCTGGGCCCTGCCACCCAGGGCTGAAACCCTCAGGCTTTGGCTTCGGCCCTGGGGCCCAGCAAGTCTAAGCCAGCCCTGGCGACCCACAGTTTGAGAACTGCTGATCTAAATTATCTCTGTCCAAATCTTCTGTTTCCCAGATTCAAGGGCTGCTGCTGAAGTAGCTTTGATACATTCAGTTGGCAATATTGTTCAAACATTCCCAAAGATCAGGCATCAGACAGACTTTGCAGAATATGAACGATGAGCATCCTACTATTCTACCTCATGGTTAGAAATCATTTTGCCAATTGGCCGCATGTGTGATTTAAAAACAGAAGACAAGACAGTGACCTTTTCTTCTGCGTATAACTGGAAAAAAAGGAGGGCGGTTCTAGGCACAGCAGCAATGTATCTTTGTCACCAAAGCAACAGCCCAGCGTCATTTGTATCAGAAGCTGCAGAAAGATCCAGCATGGCCAATATAACCAACAGTCATAGCTCTATTATCCATAGGAAGTTTATTCATGACCCTAATCAGGGTGTTCTCAGCTCCAGATGAAAGCCAAACTAGTCTAAGTGCACCTGAATAGTCACTGCAATCTCAGTCACCTTCCCCAAAAGGTAACGTGTGAGAGCTGGCAACAGTGCCAGTGCCAGGCTATTATCACATTATTTATAACATTAGTAACTGTCAATAAAGAAGGAGTTTCCTGGCATTTAATGACCACCTTGGTTTTGCCTTGAAGTCTCAGTCCCTCTTTCAACCAGTAATTTAAATGCCAGGAAATGCCCTCTCTGTTGGTCATTATTTCTTTAAGTAGATAAGCTTATCTGGCAATATGAAATCTGCCAGTGAGGTAAACAGCTCATTCCTAACAAACTGGGTGTCATGTTCTGTTCAGCCAAATCACTTTTCTTGGACCATGCATTTTCTATGGCATATTTCCATCCATATTATTCCAAAGCTGTAGGAGTTTCAACCTCAAGAATTATGTGTGAATAAAAATAAGAACTGCAAATAGAAAGTTTACATATTCACTCAACAGTATTTTTTTTAAGTAAACAAAGGAAGCTAGCAGTTTATTCACTGTACACACACTTTGTGGATTTTAGGTGGGCGTATTTGAATAAGCACTTGCTTTCTTAATTTTAGCTACTATATTTTTGGGGGGATGTTCATCATATGAACAACAGATTGTAGAGAGTTATTAGATGAAACAGGGTATGAATCCCAATAGAAAATAGTTGCTAAGAATACACATTCAAATCTAAACATTAAAACCATCTCGCTTTCTCTTCAGGAGGCAAAAATATGTCTCAACAATGGCTGACATAATATGTAAAAGATGAAGAAAGATGAGGCAGTCTTTAATCCACACACACATGCTGCTTCATCAACATATACTTTTAGTTAGGATTCCCATATGATGTATTTGGCTCCTCAATGAGGTGTGCATTTTCCAGGAATAATCCAAGTATGTAAATAGTATATGCCCAGATGCTATGGGAGCATTCACATAAACGCATGGTGGGAGCTTTAGAAATGTGCATAATAATAATAATACAGTTTCTTGTGGTTTTGGAAGAGACTGATGGGAGATACACTGAACCTTTCACAAGCTGCCAACACAAATTCATCCAGGTTGATATTCCTGTTTGATTGCTACAGTTTGTTTTGCGACTTTTCCATTAGCAGATGTGTAGCTGTACATTCAAGCCAACATTTTCAAACCTGAGTGCCTAAAGTTAGGCTAATAAATCCATAGGTCGGCACCTGACTAGAAATGGCTTGATTTTCAGAGGTGTTGAACAACTGCTGTGCTGACTTCAGTGGGATTTGAGGCTAATTAACACCTCTACAAATCAGACCAGTTCTAATTAAGTGCCTAAATATATATATTTATAAGCACTTTGAAGACAACAGGGCTGCTCACATAATTGTAGTTAAGCAGGAGCATCAGTGGTTGCAGGCTTGGGACTTTACATTACCATCTGGGAATCTGCTTCTCCACTGCCTTGCATTCTGTGTAGTTATTTACACCAGTGTAAAGTGAGTATGCAACACTACCATTCTGATCTGGTAACATTTTGCACCCATGTTGAACAGGTGCAAAAGACTCCACAGGTCCTCAATCATCCCTACCTGCTCCCTAAGTGCTTCTTATGAAAGTACCACCAATAAGAACAGACCAGGAGAATCTTATTCCAAAGCCTAGCCCAGCCTTATGCTTATTATCTATCCCATATGAATTCAATTGGACTACTCACAATGCTTAAAGCTAAGCACTTGTGTAAGTGTTTGCAGGATCATAGTCCTCCTTAACTTACTGCTACTCTTTTTTTTAATATTTGGCTAACTCTAAATTAGCTTAAGAACTCATTGCAATTAATGAGACTGTATACTAGCTAAAGCAGAGATTTCTGTTGAATGATAGATTCCTGTTACATCCATCCTGCCAAGAAATGGGAAGACAAGTGTTGTAATCCTTTAGAAAACTTCCTGGGTAAAAATGTACTCTGTGGTAGAGAGCTTTCAACAACACCACCCGAGGAAATATACTGGGGAAAAAAATATCTACAAGAAGAGACATTGTAGGAGAGAAAGAGGGACTTGCCTGGTCTGCTGTAACGATAAAGTGAAAATGTGAGTTTTGTTTAGAGAGCAAAACAAAAAACTGACAACAGTACTGTATCTTACAACAATAGGGCCTTTGCCTCCATACATAGAGACAACTAGCAGGTGTGAATTATTGCACCGATGATAAACAGTTCTATTTGTTTCTATATCTTAATATGCATTTCCCTTGCTGATGGAAACAATACTACAAGGTTGGTGGATTTCCCAATTACAAGTTTCTCCTCTGAAATACTATAAGGTCGTGGCTCTCAGAGGCTCCTGCCAGACCCTTGTTAAAATTCCATTACCAGACTGCAGGCAGGGCAGCCAGGGGATTTCCCTGCCTCCCATGGGAATTCACCACCTCTCTCTGCAAGCTGCTAAATGTTCCTTACAAGAGATGGTTCCCCAGGGACTCATAAAAACACTTAAGAGGAAATATTTCGCATTTGCTTTGCACCAAGCATCAGCTAATTTAAAATAATTTCCTGGGCTATGATTCCCAGCATGGTTTTAAACTCCTTGCTTTTCCTCCCACCCAACCACACAGGCTGAACACTGCAAGCTAAGGGTTATTTGTTTGTTTTAAACAGGAGCCCCTAGTTAGACTATTGATAGCAATATTACCCGATTTTCCGTTTGAAATTCCAGTTGCAGTTTCTCATTTCTAATAGTACAGGACTGGTGAATTTCCTCACTTGGAATCCCCTTACTTGCCACCCGAAATCCTACTGGATCGGGAGGGTGGTTATCCTAGTTACAGTTTCTGGCTAGGAATGCTGTGGGATCCAGTTGGAATCCCAGATTTTTTCAGCTGAAAGGCAATAGGATGAATAGCTCAGCTGTAGGAGAGAGAGATGTGGAGTGGGGGAAGCCTCCACAGCAGAAGTGGAGGAGAGTGACAGTGGTGCTTCCACAGTGGGCTGGGACGTGGGTGAGATGAAAACCTCAGACCTCCAGGGAAAGCAGCGGTGTCTCTTTAAGGCGTGCAAGGTGGGGCTAGTCCCTCCCCAGCCAGCCGCCCGCTCAGCAAACTTATAAATTTAGTAACAATATGTTTTAGACGCTTGGATCCTGAAATTAACACCGCAGCAGCTCCGGGCGGATCGGTGTCTGTTACTCTCCGCCTTCTAGCAGCCCGGACACGAGGAGGGGAGGAGCAGGGGGGAGCGTTTCAACACATTATCCTGCCCTCCTGAGCCAGGACAAGTATCCCCCCGCCCATGCACCATTCACACAAGCCTGCCTATGCCCCATGGGCAGACTGCCTTGCCACCAAGGGAGAGGCACTTGGAGCTTGAGCTGCGCCACCAGACGCGGAGCGTAAGCAGGAGCAGCCGCAGTCGCCTGTGGACGGACTAAGGCAGGAGGTCCGAGGTGAGGGGAGGTTTGCTGGCAGATTTCCACCTCCCCCGCCCCGGGGAGAGGATGTCAGCGCCAGGGGAGCAGCACAGCTGGGCTGCTACGACCCCCATCCTCTCAGCCACCTTGTGGCTCCTGTGCTCCGCTACGCAGGTAAGAGAAGTTGTTTCCCATTTCCTCTGCTAGGCTCTCGCGTGCTGGGCTTCGCTCTGCCGCCCCCGTGAGGGCCGGGCACGGTTATCTCCAGCCGCCCCCGTTACCGAGGGGCAGCAGCGCCCGCCTGTCCCGCGCCTCTCCCCGGAGGGCGGCCCCGGTATCGCGCCGCCGGCAGCAGGTTCCCCGCGAGGGCGGGCACAGGGTGGCTCTCGCTGGCTGGAGCCGAGTCCGGCGCGCTCAGCCCCCGCGCACCGCTCGCGCTCGGCGCAGGCCGGGGCGGCTCTCGCAGGCGTGCGGCGTTCGGCGCTGAGCGGCGGCTGCTGCTCCCGCCCGCGTGTGCCCAGAGCGGCTGCCATCCCGGCAGGCTTGGGGGCTTGGCAGGAGCGCTCGCACCCGGCACCTCTTGGCTGCTGCAGCGGGAGCAGCTGGGATGGGGAGGAGGGAGGAGCCGGGTTTGGGGTCCCCACTCTCCTCACACATGGCCCCAGCGGCGACTCCTTACTTCTGGGGGCACCGCGTGGGGCAGGAGCCCCGCACATCTCCTGGGGACAGGGTCACAACCTCTGCATGCAGCAGGCCTGTAGTAGTGGGGGGCCAGGCAAATCCAGGTCAGGCTGTGCCCCTCAGGTTTGAATAAGGTCTGGGAAGCCTACACTGTCCTCCAGGCACCATCTGGGGCAGGTGCCCTCCTCCTGAGGCAGGATAGTAGTAGCAGCACCCCTTTCACACCCTGCATCCAGCCCATGCACCAAGTGGCCCGTCCTCTTCAAATGTACCATGCAGGGCAGGAGCTCCTCCCTCACCTGGGGGGCAGACACACTTCCTGGCTGCTGCTAGAACACCTGTAGCAGCCTGTAAGTGGGGCACCTACAGAGACTTTTTTTTTTAGAAGTGCCACTGTGGGTCTGGAAACTTGCATACTGGTGGGTGTGATGTCATCAGGTCTCCGCTCATCCTGTAAAAGAGGAGAGCTGTTGTTGTGGGGAGGCAGGCAGAAAGGACTCTGGGTTAACAGCAGCGGAGCAGATTGCCCTGGTCAGGCAGGGAGTGGATAGCTTTGGGGAAACTAATAGCAGCAGTAAAGGTGAGCCTGCAGCTAAGTAGTTTTGTATTTTATATGTAACATTTTGCTGATATGTTGTGTGTCTTGTTTAAGAAAACAAAGAAACCCTATCAAAACAAACTCTAGACTGTAAACACAGGTCTCCCAATGAGGAGAGCAAATGAGCCACCTGTCGCCAATAATAGTAAGGCTGATGGATGCACTGCTGAAAGGTGGTGGATACTGCTTGGATGAAGGTGATACAAGAACCTGTATAGGACAGAGCTTAGATAGGCAGGGTCCCTGTACCAAATACCTTAAATTCTAGGTATAGTGCCACAATGGGTTCCCCAGTCCGCAAAGGACCTACATCAAAATACAGAGAAGAAATAATAGTCAGTTCTTACAAACTTGTGTGTCCAAAACAGACCACTACCCTATGCAGACTTATCCCCTCCCTTCCTAATCTATAGCCAGATGCACTAACACTAACATCAGTAATGGCTGATTTTGTGCATCCCTTTTTATAAATGGCCCTGTATTACAGTCATGCTTTCCCAGCAAAAGTTGTTGAAACTCAAACTGAGGTTAGTTTTAAAGCTCTCAGGAAGGGAGGATGGGAGGGTCTTTATAATAAAAGTTGCGTACTATTAAGCTTTACTGAATGTCAGGAGTGCAGGTTTTTATCCTCTTGTGGGGAGGAAATGTTTCCAAGAAATAGAATAACTTTGGTAGTATCCTGTCTGTGTTTTCAAATGAGTATTTCATTTTCTGAGAGCAATGTGCTGAAGTGGGCTGTGTCAATGGGTTTCTCATGAGTATAATTTACACCCACTTGCATGCTCTGCAAAGTAATTTACTTTGCTTAGTCATGGATTCACTGTTGTGGAGCTTTTACTTCAGGGAGTGTAGTCAGGGGGAAATAAGACAGGGGATCCGCATTCAGTGCTCTTGGGACAAACAGTGAATGAAAGTGTGTGTGTGTGTGTGTGTTTTTAAGGTATAGGTTATTTTCCCAGGCTTGAGAAATAACATTGAGAGGTCTGTGAAGAAAACAGTGCCACAGACAAAATAACTGAAGTGTTGATGTAGAAGTATGATCCTCTCTGGACTGGCTCATAAGTGCATCACCAGAGTACACTTGGGCAAAATACTACTATTCTAGTATTGGTGTACTTACAGAGCTTGCATATTAGCCTGCTTAGGTAAATGTCTTCAGATTGCACCATAATATGGAAACTGATGCTGGAAGAGACTTGTTTTGAGAGACAAAGTAAGCCCTGCACCTTATTTTACAGGTTATTAAAGCCACATTAGCCTGGATTCGCCAGTGGAACTCCTGCCTACCCTTTCCTTATCCACCTTCTCAGTCCTGCCCCTAGACCAATCAGATCTGCTTCTTAGCACTGGGTTCTGTCTCTGCACACCTGCTCTCACTCTGTTTATCTGGGTCTCCGCTTTCCTCTGCTTCCAAAGCAACTTTTCTTTGGGGGGGAAGGGGGGTCAAAGTAACTCCTTGCTTTTTGTATAAGGATTTTTTTTTTCAAATTATTCCAATCATGTCTCGGAGTTCGTGGAGTAGTTCTACAGGGCACAGAGGGGCTGGGTTAGAGCTGCAACAGAAATGCAGTGAAGTTTTCTTTGGCTCTTATGTTGAATACTTAACTCTAAATTGAAATTCATTTAGATACTCAATGTAACAATTGAAATAGTGGAATTTGGCATTGCCTCTTCACTGTATGGCTGCCTTCGATTTTACATTTAGATGGTTTGGATTGATGAACAACTTCTCTTGGGGCTACCCCAGCACACCGTTGCTGTTTCTTTGTAAAGTGCTAGCAAGAGTCCCCAGGTGAGGATCAGGGCCCCATTGTGCTAGGCACAGAACACACACACAATTAAAAGATGGCCCCTGCCTTGAAGAGTTTACAGTTTCTTGGAATGGCATAAAAATGTACATATTAATATTTGGGTTTTTCTGCATTAAATGCTATCTTGACTATGAACTAAGGGTTTAAATGGCATTAAAATATCATCTTATGGTAAAAGATAACACTCAAAGCCTTCTGTTGCCCCACATTGATTTGAAAATAAAATTGAACTGTTTATTGTGTTTAATAAGATTCCCTCAGGAATTATGAAGGCTGGAAGTGTCAGGTAACAGAAAATAAAGCAGATTTCTGCCTCTTGAATTTTTGGGAGCAAGAAGCTAGACTGACTCTCTAACTTCGTCAAAGTATTACGCTGATGGTGCTGGACTCAAGATCTGGATTCAATTCCTGGCTCTGCAACATAAGAACATAAGAACGGCCATATTGGGTCAGACCAAAGGTTCATCTAGCCCAGTATCCTGTCTTCCGACAGTGGCCAATGTCAGGTGCCCCAGAGGGAATGAACAGACATGTTATCATCAAGTGATCTGGGCCCTGTCATCCAATCCCAGCTTCTGGCAAACAGAGGCTAGGGACATCATTCCTCCCCATCCTGGCTAATAGGTCCATCAATGGCTATCTTCCATGAATCTATCTAGCTCCCTTTTGAACCCCCTTATAGTATTGGCCTTCACAACACCCTCTGGCAAGGAGTTCCAGAAGTTGACAGTGCGCTGCATGAAAAAATACGTGCTTGTGTTTGTTTTAAACCTGCTACCTATTAATTTCATTTGGTGGCCCCTTGTTCTTGTATTAGGAGAAGGAGTAAACACTTCCTTATTCACTTTCTCCACACCACTCATGATTTTATAGACCTCTATCATATCCCACCTTAGTCGCCTCTTTTCCAAGCGGAAAAGTCCTAGTCTTATTAATCTCTCCTCATATAGAAGCCGTTCTATACCCCTAGTCATTTTTGTTGGCTTCCTATGTGATTTTGGGCAAGCCGCTTAATCTCTGTGCCCCTCATTATACTTCCTGTTTCCCCTCTCTGTGTTGTGCATTTAAATTGTAAGCTCTTTGCAGGGACTGCATCTCGCTTTGTACTAGGCACTGAATGTGCACAATACACTGATCCTTATTGGGGCCTCTAGGCACTATTATAAAATATTAACAAGTGGCATAGGAAGCTATTCTTGGGGGTGAAGGACATCCTTTTACTGTACATGTTTGCAGTGATGAGCTGCCAAAATATTAACAACTGGTTCCCTCCTCCTCACCCCACGAGGTGGTCGTGCCCCCTCCGCCCCCAGGCCTCCTGCCCCATCCAACCCCCCACGTTCCTTGACAGCCCCCCTGGGACCCCTGCCCCATCCACCCCCCTTCCCTGTCCCCTGACTGCCCCCTGCTGCCCCATCCAACCTCTCCTCTCATTCCTGATGACCCCCCGGGACCCCTGCCCCATCCAACCACCCCTTCTGTCTGTCCCCTGACTGCCCCTGGAATCCCTGCCCCTGACTGCCCCCCACCACCCCATCCAACCCCTGCTCCTTCCTGACTGCCCCCCTGGACCCTTGCCCCCATTCAATCCCCCTGTTCCCTGCCCTCTGACCGCCCCGACACCAATCCACACCCCCAACTCCTCTGCCCTCTATCCAACACCCCCTTCCTGCCCCCTTACCACGCTGGCTGGAGGTGGGGGCTGGGCCGGGCCGCTCGGCCAGAGCCGGAGCCGCTCGGCTGGGGCCAGGGTTGGGACCGGAGCCGCTCGGCCGGAGCCGGGGCACCAGGCCGGCTGGGGACAGGGCTGGGCCCGGGGGATGGAGCCGGGGCGCCCAGCTGGCTGGGGCCGACCGGGGCGCCCTCCTTGCGCCGCTGCCCCAGCTCACCTACGGAAGCCGCTGCTTCCTTCTCAGCCCTCCCAGGCTTCCCGCGCGAACAGCTGATTCACGGGGCGGGGGAGTGGGAGGAGAAGCTGGGGGAGCGTTCAGGGGAGGAGGCAGAGGTGGAGTGAGATGAGCTGGGGCCGGGGGAAGGGCAGGGAGCTGCTGGAACTTTTGTTAAATTTAAAATCCCTTTTCGAGCCAGTTGTCCCTCACGGGACAGCCAGTCCTAAAAGGGCTTCTAAATTTAACAACCGCGAACTGGTGGGAACCAGCTCCAGCTCACCTCTGCATGTTTGTAGTACAATAACTACCCACTGAAAGCTGCAGAAGGTTACATCTAGCTTTGCCTTCTCTTCCATGCTATATTTACTTCATGCTAGTCTACTCCAAGGACATGTTGATTTGTATTTCACTACACAGAAAAATTACCTAATTAAAAACTAGGTTCAATTTTAAATAGGGTAATTCACTGTCAATAGAGATGCTTTTGCAATCCATATGTTTTGAAGACTATGTTCACGTTACAATTAGGGAGTTAGTCGGGTTGAAAGATCAAACTACTTCAGCTTTAAAACATATGGGATGTTGTAAAGACAATTTTTATCTCCAAAAATGACTTGGAGACAGAATCCTATGAGAATAGCAATCTTAAATTATCTAGTCAACCAGCACTTTGATATCAAAATGTCCCTCTTGATTTTTTTAATCTTTATTACAAAGCAACGTAGCCTCAGAAATCATTAGTATCTATCAACCTAATCTGATGTACGTGTATTGTGTGAATTTTGATAGTACCTTGCATTCTGGATCAAGGTTCTGTTATGCAAGGTGTTGTATAAACACATGAGAAGGTGCTGCCTGCTCTGAAAAGCTTACAATCTAATTAGATGTTTGTCTTCTTTAATAGATAACCTCTCTTTTTGAGCTTTACTGTATACTAGTTTTGGATCTTGGTATACTATGCGATGAAGGTGTGAGCCGTGTGGGAGAATATTTTCTTTACAGCAACATCCATTAATGTATGTGGTGCTAGTAGCACTACCTGTTAAGGTTGCCTGCTGGTTTCCACTATGAGACTCTGTTTTCTGTTGCTTATAATTTTGCTAAACTTAAACTGAGCTGAAATTTTCCATAAGGGGTGTCTGCCTCAGGCTGATTATCTGAAAGTTTCAGCCAAAACAATGGAGCTATTTCAGAGAATGAGGTTAAGAAGAAATAAATTGTCTTGTCACTTAAAAAAAACTTCTGGTGACTCTTCTTTGAGAATCTCTAATACTCCCATGCTTTGGAGCAAGGCCTTGAAATTTGGCAACATGGTGATCTTGTGTCAGGGATGTGCCTTTTGCCATTTCTGTGAAAATCCACCCCAAATTTGACCAAGTTATAAGGCTCAGTCTAAACTACAGAGTTAGGTAGACATAAGGCAGCTTACAACCAACTAATTATGTCAGTAGCTTACAATGCTACTTCCGCTGAAGTAAGTGGCCCGCTACACTGACATTGTAACTCCGCCTCCATGAGAGGGGTAGCGCTTAGGTCAATGTAGTTAGGGCAATGCAGTGTCGGTGTAGACGCTGCATTAGTTAAATTGTCTGTTGGCTGCCAACTGCAAGTGGGGCTGACAGCTGGAGTCCTCCCCTCACTGCCCCGGCGATGACAGCCTGAGCAGTCAACCAGATGTGGGCTCACAACTGGGCCTCCACCCTGCTCCGGTGCTGAAAGCATGAACAGTCAGCTGGGCACAGGGCTCTCTCAGCTGACAGCTTGAGCTGTCAGCACTGGGGTGGGTTTGGGGGCTTGGGCTGTCAGTGCTGGGGTGGGGGGAGAGGAGGCTCGGCTGTGAGCCCCATGCCTGGCTGACATGCCTGAGGCTGTCAGCCCCAGGGCTGCTGGGCTCCAGCTGTCAGTGTCCCACACTGCCCCACTTCAGTCAATGGAAGCCCTCCTGGTGAGGATGTGCACCACTGACAGAAGGAGCAAGTGTGGACATCAACCACCTCTTTAATTGCTGTGGCGGCTGTACATCAACTTGACTTAAGTCGACTTAATTTTGTTGTATAGACACGCTCTAAATCTTTGAAAAATCTCCATTTGTATATGTCCAGCAGAGACTTCTGAGGTTTTAGCTACTAAACATTGAGAAGTTTCTGTCCTTCCAGAATAACTGCCAGCCCCTCACAGCTCCTAATGCTGGCCAGGCTGCTCATGCAGCATTGGCACAGAGTGACTGAGCAGGTTTCATCCCCTCATAGCTACTATGTGTGGCAGAACTTCACATGAATCTCCCCTTGGCCCCTCCAAGTAAGTGTGCTCCAGCCCAGGCCTACAGAGGCAAAGTTGGACTTCCCTTATAATTGCTACTCTTGACTGCTTTGGGCCAGGGTGGAACTGAGAGCAGGGAGCCTACCTCTTCTGTTCTCGCAATGACCTCGCTGCTGGTGCCCATGCAGCATGGAGGAGAAAGCTGCCTGGCCTGAATGCAGAGGAGGCAAGAGCCAAACTTTGGAGTCTGGGGGAGGAAAAGGAGTAGATTGGGACAAGGAGCCTGGTGAGACTGGGATTGGGGGGAGGGAGGAGAGACCGGCAGGGCAAGGAGACTGGGATGGGGAGGACAGGGACTGAGAACTAGCTTAGAGAGGGAAGGGAAGGTTTTGATAGAATGAGAAGCTGGGGGAGGGGAAGGAGCCTGGAAGTGGCTGGACAAAGGCTGGGGACCAATTGGGGTGAAGGGAAACCGATTGTACAATGAGCAAGGGTGCAGGGGGAAACCTGGGAATAGCTGGGTGTGGTTCCCTGTTCCTGGCCAGTGGGCGCTGCGGGGGGTGGTGCCTGCAGGCGAGGACAGGGCGCAGAGCCCTCTGCCCCTCCTCCCCCAGGGGCCACAAGGATGTGGTGCCAGCTGCTTTTGGGAGCAGCCCGGGGCCAGGGCAGGCAGGGCGCCTGCCTTAGCCCTGCGGCGCCACCGCGGTGGCAATCCCGTGGGCCGGATCCAAAGCCCAGACGGGACAGATCCGGCCTGCGGACCGGAGTTTGCCTACCCCTGCTCTACCATGATGTTTTTAATAGTTCCCATGCAGCTTGCAGGCATTTCACTCTTGTGACTGTTCCTTTTAATTTTTGTTTAACTAGCTTCCTTTTTAAAAAAAAAAAATAGTTCCCCCTTTTGAAGTTAAATGCTGCTGTGGTGGGTTTCTTTGGTATTTTCCCTGCTACAAGGATTTTAAATTTAATTACATTATGGTTGCTATTATGGAGGAATTCAACTATATTCATTCTTGGACTAGATCCTGTGCTTCTCTTAGGACTAAATCAAGAATTGCTTTTCCCCTTGTGGGTTCCAGGGCTAGCTGCTCCAAGAAACAATCATTAATGGTGTCAAGAAATTTATCTCTGCATCCCATCCTGAGGTGACATGTACCCATCAATAAGGGAATAGTTGAAATCCCTCATTATTGTTGAGGTGGTTGTTGTTGTTGTTGGTTTTTTTTCCCCTAGCCTCTGTAATCTCTGAGTATTTCACAATCACTGTCACTATCATGGTCTTATTAAAGCACGGAATTTCTATCCATAGAGATTCTATGATACAGTTTGATTCATTTAAGATTATTTGATGTTGTTTTCTGACCTCTGAAGAGGTCATCTCTTTCTCTGATTGCCTCCAAGAACCAGTTCTTCTGCTATGATGCCTCACTCTGGGACAGGAGAGGAGAAGGACTGCATGCAATAGGTCAAACTTCTAGCTGTTGGCCCATGAGTTTGTTCCCTGTATCTGCTGCAATGCCATTCTACCTTATTCCCTTTTGAGGGTAATAGGCACCACCTTTTCGGGGGGAGAGAGGGAAGAGGAGGGAAGGAGAAATACTTTGCCTTGGATTTGATCTGTGCCAGTTAGCCAGTCATCTTTGGTGCCCAGCTGTCTCACCAAATAAGCTGATGGTAATTTCAGTAGTTTCATTCTTTATGCAGGCTAGGAGTTATAGCTAAGGGAAGGACTCAGATTTGCCATATATTAACAGGGGTTAAGGCTGCACTCCTTGACTGTGTCACTAATAGTGTTGTCTTCTATATTTGTACAGCACCTAGCACAGTGTGCCCCCAATTCTTATGAGGCTTTTAGACTCTAAACAGATGCTGTTTAGATGTTTAGATAAGCAGTCCCTTGTTGGATACCTGTGGCATTGTTCTCGGTGTCTTGATGTGTTTTTTCCCCCTTCGTTTGGGTAAGTATCAGCAAGTCAATACTATCTTGCAAACCCCACCCTTTTAATGCACTCCATCCCTCGAGGGGTGGCTCAAGACTCCTTCCTGGTATTTGCTACTTGCAGTGGCTTCTCCCATGGGTTGGATCCTGGTTTCTTTTTCAGACATCAGGTGCCTCCACCCAGGTGACTCCTCACTGTCCCCAAAACACAGGTGGTGCTGTCCCTTGGGAAAATGAATAATGCTACTCCCAGGCAAGGGTTAGAAATCCAATACACAAGAAACAATAAAAGTACATCAGCACCAACCACACCAGAAGAACGACACACCGAAAAATAACAATATAACAAAGAGGGACTTTGGAAATAGAGGGACTAGGAAAATAGGATCTGGGGAAGGAAAGGGATAGGGTTAGCTAACAAGTACTAAACACCAAATCAACCACTTCCCAACACACTCAAATCTTCCCAACCCCAGCTCCCTCCCTGGCACCTTCCCAGGCAGATGGCACATAGAGGTTGGAGTCCTGAGATGAGTGCTGCAGAGCTGTGAATAATGGCCAACTTAAACAACAAGGGTTCCCTTACTTGTTCCTGCCCCTGGGCAGGGTCCTCACCTGCCTCCTACCAGCGAGCCTGGTAGGGAGTGCTATGGAGGCCTCAGTTGGCTCTTGCAACTCAGTGCCAAGTTGGAGCTCTGCTACTTTCTGCAGGGTTGGAACTGCCTGACCCATGCATCATTTCCTGCAGCAGGTCAAAGACTCCCTTTGTGGAGAGAGGGAGTTAATCATGCTGTTCTGCTTCTCTCACCGCTCCCACGCTCCAAGCTGAAAACTGAAACTAAACCAAGTTTCTTTGGCTAGATCTAAACTATAAACTTACATGGGTATAACTGTGTTGCTTAGGGTGTGAAAACTCCAAACTCCTGAGTGATACAGTTGTACTGACATAAGCCCTGGTATAGCCAGTGCTATGTCGATATGAGGGCTTTCCCCGTCATTGAAGTGCTACAGCGACATTTTAAGTGTAGACGTGCCCTTGTCTCTGAGTCAGGCTGTCCTGTCCCCCCCACTCCCACTGAAGGGGCTGAGCAGCCCTGGCTCAGAATTGGCCCAGCAAACTGCTTGTCCAGGTCACTCCATGCAGAAATCTCCATATTGGCCTCAACGAGAGTTTCCACTCCAATCTGTCCCCTCCCCTGGCTCCAAGCATTATGGGAAGTGGATTCAGGGTACTCTGGTAGCCATTACAGTTGTAGTCCCTAGGATAGGAACCCTTCCCCCACCCTCTCTGCCCCCAATAGGCTCAGTCTGGCACTCCAAGAGCTGGCAAACACCAAGTGGAGTTTACATTAGGAAGTGCGAATAAACTAGTTCACCCACCACTCAAGGTACTAGTTGAATTCTTTGTAAAAGTTGGCCTATAGCATGCCTAACTTTCTCCTCTCCCGCCTGATTTCTTAAGACAGAAGGGATCTGTGGATGGGTGCTGTGAAATTCTATCCTATATCTTAGTTGTATGGGCTCCATCATCCTCTGACTGATCTATTTTACTTGCCTATTCTAGAACAAAACACTTCTGTCTGCAATCTGGGTTTAGGGATGGAGCTGATCAATGAATTTGGGCAAAATTCTAAAAAAATTAATTAGTGAAGTAATGTCCCAACTCCCACCTGTGATGGTAACCTCATGTAAAAGATTAGAAAAACTGTATCAAAGAAAGTGTTAGCCTTTTAATCTCTCAGCAGCTCCTAATCCATCTTTGTCTGGTAAGGGGATGATTCTGACTCTCCTGGAATGGGGAAGATGTTACTCAAAGGAAACATTTTATTTTGCACTTCAAGAACATCACTACACCTTTACCCTGATATAATGCTGTCCTCGGGAGCCAAAAAATCTTACCGCATTATAGGTGAAACCACGTTATATCAAATTTGCTTTGATCCACCGGAGTGCGCAGCCCCGCCCCCCCGGAGCACTGCTTTACCGTGTTATATCCGAATTCGTGTTATATCGGGTTGCGTTATATCGGGGTAGAGGTGTACTTTTAATTACAAGAAACAAACAATACTTCCTTGAACTAAGAAATAATTCTTTTCTTTAAATTGAAAGGAAGATTTAGGGATTTGGCTGATTCAAATTTGGTGCCCACATTTGAAAGATATCTTACTTGTATACTATCTATAATAGATTTTTATGTAAGCTGAATAATAAAAAAAAAAAAACCCTGCCACTCTGGCCTTTAAATGGATTACAGTTTCAAATTACACTGGCCAGCGGCGGCTCCAGGCACCAACGCTCCAAGCGTGTGCCTGTGGCGGCCAGCCGCGGGGGGCGCCCTGCCGGTCCCTGCGAGGGCAGCAGTCAGGCAGTCTTCGGCGGCTTGCCTGCGGGAGGTCTGCCGGTCCCACGGATTCGGTGGCAATTCGGCGGCGGGTACGCCAAAACCGCAGGACTGGCCGACCTCCCGCAGGCATGCTGCCGAAACCGTGTGACCGGGGACCTCCCGCAGGCATGCCACTGAAGGTAGCCTGCCTGCTGTGCTTGCGGTGGCAAAAAACTAGAGCTGCCCCTGACACTGGCATTAGCCCTCCATTGGTGCAGGTGCTGAGGAAATTGGCCAAATCGACAAGATCCAATAAGAGAATAAAGGCAGGGTAGAAATTGGCCAATACTGAAAATGACAGAATATAGATACTCTTCTCCAAACCTGAGTGGGGGAAGTAGGTGTGTAAATTAAAGATCGAATTTTTATGGTCAACATGCACATCTGATCCATAGACGGTGCATGATTTATACAGAATTATAAGTATCAGAGGGGTAGCCGTGTTAGTCTGGATCTGTAAAAAGCAACAGAGGGTCCTGTGGCACCTTTAAGACTAACAGATGTATTGGAGCATAAGCTTTCGTGGGTGAATGCCCCACTTTGTCCCATGCGTCTGACGAAGTGGACATTCACCCACGAAAGCTTATGCTCCAATACATCTGTTAGTCTTAAAGGTGCCACAGGACCCTCTGTTGCTTTTTACAGAATTATATGGATCACGTTTTTGTACAGCGGAGAAAGTGCAAAAACTAATTTCAAACACTTTTCATACATCATAACCTGGTTTTTAGTCTCTAGTTTTTTTGTGGCTGTTGCAAGGATATGATCATCTTTGTCTAATTTCCTTGGCATAGGAACAGATGGTATGTGTGTACCGGAATTGGTTCTGCACTAGTATATTCAGGATTCCTGTTTCAAGATGTCAGTGCCATAGAGCAAAGGGTATAGTATGTGGTGTTGCTCTTCTCTATTTCCATCAGTAGCTGGGTTAACAATATTGTCACGCAGATAGAGCACTCTGAATCCGCACATATCTTATCTCCCTCGGTGTTAACAGGAGCATTGATTGTGAAGACCACGCTCTTCAGGAGTCAAAAGTGACCGCATCAATTTTGGTAACCTAGGTTTGGTTAGTCTTATTGCCCAGGGTAAATTTCTGGCCTCTTCCCAGGCTCCCACTCATGGCAGCCATGGAGGTGGCCCCTTGCCTCAGTTTCCTTCTTGGGTCCCCAGTAACTCCGTTCAAGTTTGTCTTCTAGTCCATCTACACAATTTATTAACAAAACATAATGCAAATAATCCATAACAGTCCCAACGTATACTTTATATTACCCCAGTGCACCTATTCCCTGTGCTCACCATACCCCAGTGTCTTCTGTCACAACTAGGTTCCTTAGCCAGTCTCTTCCATCACTCTGCCAGGAAACCCACTCCAGCCCTTCCTTCTGAGGTGCAACCCTGCTCTTCCCACTGGGAACTCCTAAAGCCTCTCTGCTGGGAGCACCCCTTGCTTCCCCTGGCCCAGTCACTGTTCCTCAGGGTCCAGGATGCCAGCACGGAGTCATCAGTGGGCTCTCTACTGCTCCGCCTTCCTTCTGTCCTCTCTGGCCTAGAGCCATCCAGCAATACCTTCTTTCTGCTCTCCTGCCTTCAACCTTCTCCCATGAATCACTGTCTGTCTCGGGAAGCTCTCCTCTCCTGCCCTTCTCCTGAGTGACTCGGTCTGCTGTGACTCCCAGCTAATCTTGTATAGCCCCCTATATTCTCTCCACCCTCTTAACTGACCCAACTGGGAGCATCTAGTCTGGAACAGGAGAGCTGAGCCCAGTTCCATGTAATGGGCCAGCTGCCCTGTTCCACTCAATTTCTTGTCCACCCAAATCCTCTCCCATGAATATAAACAGATTCTTTTTATTAAACTGCAGTTCTACTCTGGAAAAAAGTCTTTCTTTTTTTTTAATGGCCACTCTCTGCATGCCCAGTGAAGTCTAATGCGGCTGCACAGGTATAACTGAAGACATAGTTTGTTCTGAGGGATATTTATTACTATTGCTGATGCTTGAGGAAGACCAAATTCAGCTTGGTTGTTAGATCAGATTGAGGTAGTGGCTGTAGCTCTGGCAGGTAGAAAATTTATCTTTCTATTTTTTAAACTGAATTAACTTAATATGGAGACATAATAAATGTGGAATGCCATTTTTAATGACTTTCCATAGTAGGTCCATGATTTAAGGCTGCAGCTCCTCAGCAAAATAGCATAAAATATACATTATTCATGTAGCTTTGCCTTATGTGATCAAAAAAGGAAATCAAACATGCAGGTATTTTAAATATTCACTTACTATCTTACACTTTTTATGTAGTTTCTTTCATCATGTTTCTTGAAGCACTTTGCACATCTGAAATGCAACCACCTCTGGGGTGAAACATGACATGTCTTTAACAGCATGTAGCAATGATACAACATTAGTTCACAAAGTCTGCCCAGACTTCTGTGTTTATGTATTTTGTATGCCCTTTAAGAGGGATATTGTGCAGTCAATATAATATATATTGGCCTGCTAAACCCAGGGTTGTGAGTTCAATCCTTGAGGGGGCCATGTAGGGATCTGGGGCAAAAATCTGTCTGGGGATTGGTCCTGCTTTGAGCAGGGGGTTGGACTAGATGACCTCCTGAGGTCCCTTCCAACCCTGATATTCTATGATTCTAACTCATAAATTATTTGCCTTCTATAACACTGATAGAGAGAGATGCACAGCTGTTTGCTCCCCTCCCCCCCAGGTATTAATACCTTTCCACTGCTCTCCACTTCCCTCCTCTTCCTTTCAGACAGGAGGAGAAAGTATCTTTTCCCATGCTCTAGCAGACCCATCATTCCAAGGTACTTTACCTTGAATAGATGGCTGTTGAGTTCTAATGACCACCAGGGTCTCTGATCTGGCAGAAAAGTGACACAGCCCTGCCCACTCATGGTGGATTCCTGTACAGAGGTGCATTCATGATACAGCAATTTTCATAGTAGTAATTTCATAGAATCGGCCAGGATTCATAATTTGTACAGACTGATCCCCCAAATCATTACACTCATGATGAGATTCTCTAAAACTAGAAAGTTTTGTGTCATTTGGAATTAAGATAACAAAGATGTAGGTTTGGTTCAAACACTGAGCTCTATTACACTGTGGAGTAGCCCTTCTAAGGGAAGTAGTGGAAAACCAATTGCTTTAAACCTATTAGAATATAGATTGGATAAAGCAGTAGCATATAGGCTGTACGGAAGAATTCTGGACTGGCAGGAGGATTGACTGGATGATCTGATGGGCCTTTCTCATCTCTAATTTCTCTGATGGATGATATTGGAAAACAAATCCTGTTCTTGCATCCATGCTTCAGCTTGTTCAGTCCTATGTGGCTGCGTACTATAAATAATGACTGCATTACATCCGTCTTAGATATGGGTCATGGAATCTAGCTCGATACCATTGCTTTTGATTTGACAAAATGTTTCCAGAATTTCCATACAAATACTTTTTTTAAACTAACCACATAAATGTGAGATCTTTTAATGAGGCATTTAATAGCGGGAGAATGGCTTTATGCAAAATTGCCAATAATTATTTCACTTAGCTTTGCATTTATTTTTATATGTATCATGTGAATACACTGTAGTGAACTGAATTTACTGTTTGTGGTTTTTGATGTGATTATAATGTCTCCATTGTGTCTAATACACACAGCCTGCAGAATCCTTTCTTTAGATTGCACAGGTGTCTTTCTGTGGAGAGCTGACACAGAAGACAGACTTCATTTAAATGAATTTCACTGCCTCTGTGTAGCTCCAATAGTGAAAATTGGCCCTCCATGGCTGTACACATTTTCTTTTTATTTCCGTCGTTAATTTTTTAGAGAAATGTGGGGGAGTCAGTCTAGCTGTAAGCTGTATTAACTTCCAAAGAAATGCCTGGCCAACATCTGGGTTATGCTACATAAATGTGAAAAGTACCCCTCCCTTTTTTCCATATAAATATCTGGCCATACATCCTGGGGTGGGGAGTTAGGCAGAAGAGAGACTTTGGATGGATGGATGACATCATGCTTATTTTGATTTGTTAAAGTTAGTGTTTATAGCTTTAATGTTTTGTGATTGGTTGGTGAGTGGAACACAGAGCAGAAGACAGTCCTGCACGTGTAAATGAATACACATTCATTCTGGGGAATTACTGGTGGGGGAAATGGACAGCGTGCTTGTAAAATGACTACGCTTTTCATGTTTCTTCTCAGTTTTGTGAAAATGGGTCCAATTTCATGAAGTACCTCAAATGTCATGGCTCCTTGCTCAACTAGAAGGATGTGAGTGGCGAATATGACAACTTTGAGTGAAACTGGGCCCAAGTTTACCTCCATTTATGAAAGCCTCCTCATGTGACACTTTTGTTTTGATAGCATTCGCTTTTTTGAAATTGGAAGCATCTGGCGTTAGGGAAGATTGGTTGGGGTGGGTTTTTTTTTTTTTTTTTGCATGTTTCCATGTGAAATCCAAATTTTGCAAAATGTCTCTGTCATGGGGTGGTGTAGCCCTTTACAGGGCCTTGTTCTGTCTCCCAGAGATGCGGAGAATCTAGCCTGGAATGCCGCTAATAAAGGATTAATGATCCCTAATTAAGACATAGGGATCATCTAAAAGGGTTAATGTAATTGACCATCACCAAGGGTGGGTGTGGTTCAGGAGGAGAGAGCACTCAAGAAGAGGAAGTGCTGGAATTAAAAGGGGGTGGGAGAAATGGTAGTGAGTGAGGAGAGGAGGCTTAGAAGAGAAAGGTAGGGTGTAGAGGAGAGGAATGTCTCTGGGCAGTGAGCCCTGACTGAAGGGCAAAACTAAACTGAAACTGGGCCTTGGAAGAAGGTCTGGACTGAAGGAAATTGGATCATGAAAGAAGGGTCAGAACTAAAAAGAAATGTATGGGAAGACAAGGTGACTCAGGCTCCAGCCACCCAGTCACTGAAAGACTGGCCCCTGGGATACTGTTGAGTAGATGACCTGAAAGACATTAAAGACTCTATAACACCAAAAGGGGCCAGACATTACAGAGAGCCTGGCTGGAAGGCCATGGCCCTCCTGCATGTGTTGCATGTGGAGAACACGAAGGGGTGTTCTGCAGCAGGTGTGATCTATGACAGTCACACACAGCAAAAAGATGGGACCACTAAAAAGTCTGGAATTAAATTCCAAATAACTTCTCTTAAACCCTCCTTCCTTCTCCCTGCCCCCAAATCACTATGGCCCTGATCTGGCAAATGATTAAGTGTGTGAGTGTAACGTCAGTCCTGAATGATCCCATCAAAGTCTATGAAACCAGTCATATCAGTAAAGTTAAACACATGCTTTGCAGCACTGAGCACGAAGTCTGCACAGCTCTAAAAATTGGAATAAGAGCCCCATGTTTGGTATGCTCACTCTAATTCCTCTTTACTTCTAACCTTTAGCTTCTAGGTAATGGCACTGGATATTGCCTGGCTTATTGTGAGGCACCTGATTTTTAGGACAATGCTTCACCTGTGAATTGTACAGTGCATTTATCGATTCTGTTTAGTGGCAGATGGCTGCCAAGAGGTAAGCTACTTAAAGTAAAGTAAACTAGTAAATTATCTACGGAGTTTCTATACCATGCTGGAATGATTAATTGAAGGCAGTGTTTGCTCTGAGGGAAAGTGCTTTTCAGACTTCATGATTCAAACCTTTCTCTGAGATCCTCTTCGAGTTCCAGGCAGCTTTATACTTATCAACCCATTTACTTAAATGGATTACATCTGCCCCATATATGGCCAAGTCCCGAGAGGTGCTGAGTACCTACAGTGAAGAAGTTTGAGAGGAATACTCCAAGGTGTTGAAAACTGATCTTGGAGAATGCTGCCCTTTGTATGAAACTGGCAGACTTCTGCAGATTCAGAGGTTGATACTGTAGTTCAGCTCAGATGATGAAACGGTGAAATATTTGTTTTAACTTAATTTTACCATTTTTGTGTTGCATAGTTTTATGTACATAAGAACGGCCGTACTGGGTCAGACCAAAGGTCCATCTAGCCCAGTAGCCTGTCTACCGACCGTGGCCAATGCCAGGTGCCCCAGAGGGAGTGAACCTAACAGGTAATGATCAAGCGATCTCTCTCCACCCTCTGACAATCAGAGGCTAGGGACACCATTCCTTACCCATCCTGGCTAATAGCCATTAATGGACTTAACCTCCATGAATTTATCCAGTTCTCTTTTAAACGCTGTTATAGTCCTAGCCGTCTCAACCTCCTCAGGCAAGGAGTTCCACAAGTTGACTGTGCGCTTTGTGAAGGACTACTTCCTTTTATTTGTTTTAAACCTGCTGCCCATTAATTTCATTTGGTGGCCCCGAGTTCTTGTATTATCGGAATAAGTAAATAACTATTCCTTATCTACTTTCTCCATCACTCATGATTTTATATACCTCTATCATATCCCCCACTTAGGTTTTTTTTTTTTTAAATGTGTAACCAAAATTTTATCTCACTAGATGGTCTCTTAAAACTTCTGTTAATAGTTGTCACATTCCATTCTGAATGTATATGGGTGATGCATTCAGAGCTGCAGCCAGAAAAACGTACATCCACACTGGAAGTGCAATAAGGTGGAATTTATCTCTCTGTTTTAGAGCTTACATGCCCCCCATTATCATGGTATCTGAGTAAGCCTCACAATCATAATATATTTATCCTTGCAACACCCCTATGAAGTAGAGAAGTGCTATTCCCCCATTTTATAGATGGAGAACTGAGGAGGTAGGGAATGCCTTATGATAGCAGACCATGAGCTATGCACAAATAGAAATGACATACAGTTAATATGTATAAAAAAAAAAAGGCAATAGGAAGTTTGAAAGTGTCACCTCACAGGTGTCATGCAGGCAGGAAAGTACTTTGTTTTCTTTTTATTCAGTTGCTGATGCTGTATCTATATCTTTATTATGAGACTGTTCGTGCCCTCTCTCCATCCTGTGTTTGTTCTCGGGCACTCATAGCATCAATGCCCACTCTCTGTGCGCTGTGTGTGTGTGTGTGTGTACACGCATGCTTGTTCAGTTTGTTTCAAGGTACAAAGGCTACAGTGTTCCAGGGGAAAGCACCTCTAGGAAGGTTTCCCCTGGAACCACACCAATGCAGGAACCATGCCAATGCACATCCTTTTGACAGTAGTGTACATTGGCACTATGGAAAAAGGTCATTATTATGTTGTTTTGCTTTCTGAGACATAGGGCCTCTGCCTTGTTGAATCCCATATTAGGATGTCCTCTTGCTTTGGCTTCTAATTTGTGCTCCTTGTAAAACAGAATGTGGCATTTTGAATTGTGAACATTTTTCTCTGTGTCAAGGAAGAAGAAACTGATCTCAAGGGGGAAAAATCTTTCTCTAAAGTGAAATCAGTACTTGTGGCGGGTGCTGGGTTGATTCAACTGGGCTGAATCTCTACTGGTAAACTTAGAATCTATAGCTCCCTTTTGTTGAAACTCCTGCAGTGCTAGCAATGGTGGTGGCTGTAGTGTAGAAAGGGTTTAATTAGTAATTCGGTGGATATTTAAAGGGGTCTGAGGGACTACGTGCCCAACTTCTGTTGAAAATCAATGGGAGTTGGGTGCGTAGATCTCAGCCCTGGTCTACACTGCAGAATTACTTCAGCATAAGTAATGTTGCTCAGGGGTCTGAATAATCCATACCAACCTATGTGCTGGTGTAGCCAGTGCTATGTCGGCAGGAAAAGCTCTCTCCCATCAGCTTAGAGGGGCTTCATTAAAGTGCTACATCAGTGCAGTTATGCTGATGCAGTGTTTTAAGTGTAGACTTGCCCTTAGGCCCCTTTGAAAATCTTAGGCTCTGTTTATTACAATAGTGCTTAGGGCCTCAGTCAAGGGTCAGGACGCCGTTCCGCTAGGCACTGAATGGACAAGTAACAAAGATGACTATGTACATGTCAGATAGGAAACACAAGGTAGATGAAACAGACAAATGGGGTGAAAGGGTGTTGGGAGAAAGAGGTGGTAATCAAATTAATAGAGCTAAGCAGAAATCTCAGCTTGCCTCTTGCATAACCAATGTCAGGCAGTAAAATGAGAGCCAGCCATGAAGGGCATCAATTTTCAGATCTGAAATTACATGTCTTCTATTTTATTCTATGTAGGCTTTTATAAGACACTCCTCACTAGTATCTGAGTGCCTTCCAGTGCACTGAGCAACCTGACAAAACATCTGTCACATGTTGTCTGTTCTCGCATCCTGTCCTTAAAAAGAGAAGTATGCACAATGAAGTGACTTGTATAGGGTGTGTGTGTGTGTGTGTGTGTGTGTGTGTGTGTTTTAAATATAAATATACCCCTGGCTCTGTGTTTGTATTAGAGAAGGCAACATTAAAGAAATGTGACTTTAATTTGAAGCAGAAAGTAGTGAGGTTTGTGCTGGTCCTTTGTTCTTGGGCAAGTTCATTCCACAGTCAGGGACCACACCTGGAGAAGGTTCTGTCTCCTGCACAGATGATCTTTACACTTATTATTGAGAGTTCCATTGTGCCACAGGAACATAGTTGTCAACCACAGTCTTCATCCTGAAGTTTCAGACACCTTTTTTCAGATAATCTGGGCCCAGGCCATGGAGTGGTTTTAAGATAAGGACTGAGACCTTGAACTTAATTTGAGATTCTACGGGAAGCCAATGTAGAGAGTGGAGGACAGGTTTGATATGTTTACTGTAACGTGTATCGCTGAGGAGACACACTGCAGCATTTTGTATTGGTTGGGGTTTCCGAAGTGCTGAAGGCTTTATGCCCACGTATGTTGCATTGCTGTAATCCAGCCGAGATGTGATGAAGGCATGAATAACTGGTGCCAGATCTTCATTTGCCAGGATGGGAGGGTGTTTCCTAGCCAAGAAGAGCGGATAGAAAGCATTACTTGCTGATGCTGGTATGTTAGAGCTCAGCATCAACCAGGAATCAGATTATTTCTAGAATATGGACTGATCTGACCAATTGTGGGTGTATATTTTTGACCAATGGAGACTGCACTGTGGCTGCAAACTCTTTGAACAACTTTTCTGTGCCCACAAGCATCACCTCTGTCTTGTTCGGCTTCAGCCAGTCATTCTTCATCCATGAGCTGATCTCATCCAAGCACTGGACCACCTCATCTGCATGTTCTGGGCACTTGAGTCCATGTTATCTGACCAGTTCACCTAATGGTTGCATGTAGATGTTAAAAAAAGGACCGGAGAGAGAATCTATCCTTGTTGAGCTCTACTAATGAGGGGTCTAGTGGTGAAGGTGCATTTTCCCATTACATCTTATTGGGTCCATCCCTCCAGGAAGGATTCAAACCATTTTAGAACATTACCATGGACCTCTATGTCAGGTGAGTCAGCCGACTCTCATGGTCAACAGTTTTGTATGCTGCAAAGCGGTCCAGGAGGATACGAGAGGGTGTCTGTCCTCCGTCCACCGATAGGAGGATGTTTATCCGTGAGTGCCACATAGGCAGTTTTGTTTCTGTGTCCTGGCCAGAATCCAAATTGTGCTGAGTCTAGAATGTTAGCTTCGGTTAGATGAGCTTGCAGTTGCCGTTTTGCTAGCTTCTCTGAGGCGTGTGCATTAGGTGTGCATTTAGGGTTAGGATGACATGACATGAGAAAAATGACTGCACCCTGTCCATGCTGTAGCCCCATTATTGCTACCATCTGTGAAGGGCAGTGGGTTGGGTAATGGGTGCTAATTTTCCATGGAGACCATGGAGAGTGAAGGCCTCTGTCCGTAACTGATAAAATACTTTTTTTTGCAATACTTCTGGACTCTGGTACTCCTTGTCATTATTATGTCATTGAAGCAGGGAACTTAACAAGATTTAAAGAGGTATTGGGCTCCTATATGGAAAGCAAAAATGTCCAGAATTGTTGTTGGTATAGTTAATGTTAAAACAAAAGTTTTGGAAGGGCTCTAAAACATCATGTTTCAGGGCTTAAAATAATCTCTAACTATTAGGGATTAGATTGAGACTTGTATGGGGGACAGATTATCCCACATGTGCTTACTGTGAGGTTTCTTGCACCTTCCTCTGAAACATCTGGTGCTGGCCACTGTCCGAGACAGGATACTGGACTAGGTGGACCGTCAGTTTGATCTAGTATAGTGATTCTTATGTTCCTAACTACTACAGCAGGGACCACACTGATGTAGGATTCCCTACAATGATCGGCTAATGCAGCCTCAACCCTTACCTGGATGCCATACCTGCAATGGTGATGGTTTACAGATGTTTGCTTACTGAACTTTTGTGGGCCCCTCCTCATAAATCTCTCATCTGTATGGTGAAGTTTAGTGAGCCTCTGGCCATCTCTTTGCTTTTAAAGGAAGAGAGTTGGCAGCTATCTTACTTTTCCCTTCCAGTGACTGTCTCTCCCCTCAAGAGGGTGTCCTGCTCCCATGCTTTGATATTTGGCGTTCTCCAAGACTACTATGGTGGCTTGCTTTCTGTAGAAGATTAGACTAAATGTCTCAGTCCCCACACCTTATCTTGTTCCAGTGAAGATGAGTCTCTCTTGAATTCTGCTTGTGTGCTGCTTAAACATCTTAATGTGCTCTGGAGCAGATACATCATAGTGTTACAAAATCACGGAGTATGTGAAATCTCTCCCTCCAGAACTAAAACTCTAAAGGGTAACTGACCAGTGCACTTTGTGAGATCAAATAATTTCTCCATGAGATTGAATGATCCTTGTAGAACTGGAGTAGAGGATCTAGTAGGATCTAGAATTTATTGCATGCAAGAAGTGGGAGGATACAGAGGTTAAGCTCATAATTTGGTTCAGTTTAAGATAAGTGTCAAAAAGTTGAAACTTTTAAACACTAACATTTTCATATTTGTTTTTCTGAACTTCTCCCAGACTTTCAGGAAAAATTCTACCTTGGCATAACATATTGGGAGTGATATTCCAGTGGGATTTCTCTCTTCTGGGGAAGCTGGACTTCCGGTTTAGAGTGAGAAACAACCTTCAACCTTTATTAGGAGCAGCTACTGCTATTCTGTATTGTCACACTTTTAGCATTGGCACTTTTTCCTATGAAATAGCTGACTGGACAGAATGAGATCTGATATTGTAACATGATCCTTAAAACACTGTGGGGTGTGGCACAGCCTTTTTCCCGGTTTTTGAGACTGTGGACTGACATGTTTTCATGGTTAAACACTCTGAGTACCTTTCCTAGACCTGACAAACAGCTTTGTGTAGCTTGAAAGTTTCTCTTTCACAGTAGAAATTGGTCCAAAAAAAGATATTACCTCACCCACCTTGTCTCGCTAATATCTGGGAGCAACACGGCTACAATAACACTGCAAACATGTTTTCACAAATCACTTCTAAAGACTTCTGTATGCTGGAACCCAGTTAACATGAATATTTACTGCATCCCTTTTCAAGCAGTTTTACTACTGCAAAATATATTACATCTATAAACCATACCATTTGTGTGATATCGGACCTATATCTAGATGAAAACGTAAGAGTTAGTTAAAATAACTTGAAGGGTTTGAATTAGAGCCACGAAAGCAAGAAAATGTGCAGTTAAGAATGGGTCAGAAAGATTTCCCCTTACTCCCAGCACTGTCCTAGACACAGTGGAGTTTGAGACTACACTAAAACTGTGTCCAATAGAGCTGGGCAAAATATTTTGCATGAAAAGCTTATTTGCTGAAAGAAGCAGTTTTAGATCAACAAACCGTTTGCAAATTTAGGTAAATTTGCCATATAGTTTCAGATGCCTTTTTTGGATGGGAGAAAAGGGAGGTTACCTCATAAAGAACTTAGATACCATTCACAAAATTGCTGGTGGTTGTCCTGTCCTTATACCCAATAGCCCATTGGTTAGGGCACTCATCTGGGATGAGGGAATGCCAAGTTCAAGTTCCTGCTACAAAGATTATTTATTAATATGCAGTGGACAATGTCAGCAGAAGAAATTGAGAGGCCCACCCCAGAATAACCAATAGTCTGGTGGTCAGGGCACTCACCTTCACTTGTGAGGGGTTCAAGTTCTTCAGCCAGAGAGGATAATAAGGGGGCAGCCACCACAATCCCCACCATTGGTTTTGTGAATCTAGCCCTTAATTTCCTTTGCTTCTGTTGAACTAAAAGTTAAAGATGCCCAGAAATGAAACAATTTTTAAAAACTTTTTAAACATGCTGAAAATTGCAAAATTTTTCAGTTTGTTTACCTTGATCAGAAACCTTGCTTTTTATTTTGTTGAAACTGCCAGCAAACTGAAAAATGAGTTATTTGCTCAGCTCCAGTGTGAACACCAGGAAAACAGATGCATGTTTTAAAAACATGTCAAAACCCTATCAAGGCCATTTGTATTCTAATGTTTTAGTTGGTAGAGGGTCAACTCCCATCTATAATAAGATTTTAACATGTTAAGATGTTTTCAAAAACACACCTTTTCCCCAGCATGGACACAGCCTAATAGAAGAAAGGAGCCTATTTCAATACAGAACTTGGTATACTGAGTGACTCTTATTGCCACACAATGCTTAAATCACAACTGATTTCTCTCTGATTGTGTGGAACAGGTTCTAATTTGTATGTTGGTACTTTTGTAAAAGCTAAAGGCTGAGATCTTCTTAGGTCTGTTAGACAATCTTAGCAGCCAAAGATAATAGAAAGTAAGAGGGGACATAGAACAAAGGTAAAATATAAAGCTTTATAAAAAGTTTATTTAAACCCTCATCGGGATTCTGTACCATGTGTAACTAATCCAAATATGTCATCTTGTCTTTGCATCAGAAACCATAGCTATATCACAGGTTAACCTGGACACACAGTAGTATAAGGTAAAACTGTTTGCCAAGATACTTGGCAAAATGGTTTAGTAGGTGGTTAATCAAGCATTTATAGGACCGAAAAATATTTCATGATGTAATTGCTGTTGGGGGTTGCTGCAGCTCTGATTATCTGACCTAGGAGATTGATACAAGTGCAATGAAGCAGCTTAGATGACTACTATCTTTTGGTAAAATGTCTCCTAGGAGAGTAAAGGGGAAAAATGTTCTTGCATCCTCTGCGAACAATTTCATTAGGAACCTGTTTGTTTTCCTGAGATAGCAATTAAATGATGTAATTAAATGAACAAATTGCACTTATAAGTATGAAAGAGTTACATGCGTTCATGCTGTGACAACTAATTGTTTTGCTAATGTTTTATTTGGGAGCTGTTCAGGAGTTTTGTTTGTTTTATTCTCAGAGAAGCCTTATTTTTTTCTGTCCCATTGAAACAATTAGAAACGTAATAATACACCTCTATCCCGATATAACACTGTCCTCAGGAGCCAAAAAATCTTACCGTGTTATAGGAGAAACTGTGTTATATTGAACTTGCTTTGATCCGCTGGAGTGCGCAATCCTGCCGCCCCGGAGCGCTGCTTTACCGCGTTATATCCGAATTCGTGTTATATCGGGTCGCGTTATATCGGGGTAGAGGTGTATAAGTAAATCTGCAGAAGAATCATTTCAGGAATTTCCATTTTATGCTGAAATACTGAGTGTTTCTAAAAATAAGACGACGAGGTTGGGAGCTGGAATTCCTGTGTTTTGTTCCTGGGTTTCCCACTGACTTGCTGTGTGTTGGATCCTGCAATCATAGAAGTGTGTGTAAAGGACTGAGCTCTTTACCATTTTGTGCTGAATATACTCATTTGTAAAATGCAGATAAGATTATGATACTGTATTTCCCAAGGGTTAATTAAGTCATGCCACTATATAAATCCACAGTATGCCCACACCTTGAATACTGTGTGCAGTTCTGGTCACCCCATCTCAAAATAAATAAACAAATAAATTAGAATTGGAAAATGTTTAAGGATATGGAACAGCTTCCGTATGAGGAGAGATTAAAAACACTGGAACTTTTCAGTTTGGAAAAGAGATGACTAAGAGGGCATATGATAGAGGTCTATAAAATCATGAATGGTATGGAGGAAAATGAATAAGGAAGTGTTTACTCCTTCACATAACAAGAACCAGGGGTCACCCAATGAAATGAATAGGCAGCAGGTTTAAAACAAAAGGAAGTGTGCTGCTTCACATAATGCACAGTCGACCTGTGGAACTTGTTGCCAGGGGATGTTGCAAAAGCCAAAACTATAATTGGGTACAAAAAAGAACTAGATAAGGTTATTGAGGATAGGTACATCAATGGCTATTAGCCAAGATGATCAGGGATGCAACCCCATGATCTGGATGTCCCTAGTTTCTGATTGCCAGAAGCTGGGAGTGGATGACAGGGAATGGATCACTTGATGATTGCCTGTTCTGTTCATTCTCTCTGAAGCACCTGCTTCAGTGTCGGAAGACACGATACTGGGGTAGGTGGACCATTTGTCTGACGCAGTATAACACTTCTTATGTTTATGGTAAATTAAGCACTTTGAGTTCTTTGGATTTCTTTTTTTTTTTTTAAGCTGTGTGATTGAAAAATATTACAGATTGTGTATTCAGTTGGGGAGGAATGTTTGTACACATCCTTTTTTAGAGCATTGTGAAATAAATGCATTAAAATTGAAATAAACCCTGAAATCTAGCTTTCTTGCATTTGTGTTTCAAATTCATAAACACATAATGACGTCCCAAAAAACGTGTGCAATTTCAATTTTATGATTTTTTTTGCCTTGAAAATGACCATTGACTAAAAATGGATGTTTTCTCAAAAATGAAATTAATAAGTGAAATCCATTTTCACTTAAAATGGCCTATTTATGAGCAAATGCCATTAAAATTTTTGAAACTTCAAAATGTGGGGTTATTTTTGGATCCAGATCAATTATAAACACATGGTCATGCCCAAATTATAATTTTGTAGTATTTTCAAGTGAAATGTCCTTTCTTTAAAAAAAAAAAAAAAGTTGGCAAAATTGAAATTTCTCGATTTAGGATGAAATAGCCAATATTTTTCATGGAATTTGTTGTGATCGCTTTTGCACTTCATTAACCTTTTCCTTCCCTCTAACCTACTCACATTGACTGAGAATAAAATAAAGTCCACCATGCAGCACTGAATCACAAAGAACAAACCTCAGACTGTAATGGGAAAGGCTAACTGATTCCTTCATAGGAATATTGTAAGTGATGGTAGTGCACCAGATACTTCTCCTTACATACTGATATGCCTTATCCCCATGAGATATCCACTGATTTTGAGTAAAATCTTCCTTGGAAGGTAGTCTGAGGCCACATGACATTCTCCCTCTTTCCCTGGTTATTCCCTATTCGTCTCCTCTCCTCTAAAGGATCTATCTAATTCCCCTATCAGGCACTGTTGCGGCTCCATCTACTGGTGGGAAAGGCTGGGAGCCCCCAAAAATTCTTGAGCCAGACACCAGCAGTTCCCATTTTAAGTTTCTATTCCCTTGAGTGCGATTGCCTCACCTGCGAGAAAGGAGAGGGAGTCCTGCTCCGTCAAGCAAGAGAAAGGAGTGGGGGTTGCCCCATAGTATTTAGCAGCATAGGAGAACTGCAATCCCTCTTATTTAACTTCTGGTTAGTAGAGACACTTTCTGAACACAGCTCTTACCTATATGGAAAAAAAGTATTTTAAAAATTATGTTAAAGATATTTTCAACTTTTAAATAGTATTTTAAATATTACACAGTTGCCCCTTTCCCTTTTGAAATAATATTTAAAATACATAGGATATATAAAAAATCTGATGTATTTGATAAAATACATACCAATGTAAAACTTGACACAATAAATGTATATATGTGTATTTTATATTTTTTCAAATGTCTATACATTCTTGACTCAAATTTCACTCATATATTATAAATGTTAGAAATATCTAAAATGTTTTTAAAACTCCTGCAGAAGTGTTTCTTCCATTTATAGTTGTAGGAAAAGGTTAGTCACAGATTAAGTCCTAGCAGTTCAAAAGGGTGTGTGTGTGTGTGTGTGTGTGTGTGTGTGTGTGTGTGTGTGTGTGTGTGTGTGTGTGTGTGCAAGGATAACCTCGCCCCACAAGTATTATCACGTCTAGTACTTGAAATGATCTAGCAAAGCACTTAAGCATGTGCATAACTTTAAGGGAGGACACTGGCACTAATGATATTCTTGAAGCTACACACATCCCTGAGTGATTTCCTGGATCATGGTCTAGAGAACAATAAAGTCTGTGGTCCTTAGGCTTTACGTGCCCTAGCTAAACCCAAAGACTGTTGTATGGGTGTCCTCCACTTGTTTTCCTCAGCACCTCTTTGTTCTTTCATTATAATATAGCATTAGGGTGACCAGAGAGCAAGTGGGAAAAATCGGGACAGGGGGTGGGAGGTAATAGGCACCCATAGAAGACAAAGCCTCAAATATCGGGATTGTCCCTATAAAATCGGGACATCTGGTCACCCTATATAGCATAGGGACTAGTCCTTCATCCTCTCTTTGAGATTATGCCCAATAGGGCAGACAACTGGGTTAGGAGCATCTCCCAACTTTCACCATGGAAATTCCACATCTGATATGGTGCCATGTAGCTTTCTCTGTCCAGAATGCCAAATGGCTCAATTCACAAGCCTTTGGTGTACATTTTCTCTTTCCTTATATTGAGAACTGTCCCAAACAGGAATCCCCTAATCAGGAGTTTAATGTCTTTCTAAGGTCTGTGCACCTGCTGCCCTCTTAAACACACAACCCATCAAACATTCTCAGATGGGTCTCCCATGAGGTTTACCCATGCCTGATCTCCCCAAGGCTAAAATTGCAATACCTTGTTTGCCTTTGCCTGAAGCAGCCTTTTGGGGGATTCTGCACCTTTAAAATGGCAGTAGAAGACTGTTCCTCTAACTTTTTCTCTAGCGCCCCAAGGATATGAAACCTTATACACTGGTAAAAAGCGACAAGGAGTCCCGTGGCACCTTATAGACTAACAGACGTATTGGAGCATAAGCTTTTGTGGGTGAATACCCACATCGTCTCTGACCCATGAAAGCTTATGCTCCAATACGTCTGTTAGTCTATAAGGTGCCATAGGACTCCTTGTCGCTTTTTACAGATCCAGACTAACATGGCTACCCCTCTGATACTTGTACACTGGTGTCTTCCTCTTTCAATATGGGCACCTGCTGTGTGTCAGCTATGTTCCCTTGGTCTCAGCTAGTCTCTGCCATCTCACTACCCCGTTCACCAGTGCCTCCTATCCTTGTTACCTATGTTTAGTTTTTCCTGGGATCTCTAGCTTTGGCACTCTGTCCAGGCTCCCAGCTCACTTTGCAGCTCTGGTATCCTTCCCAGCTGTTGATATTGCTAAGTCTTTACAGTTCACCCATCTGTATCTATATGGTGATGAGCTGAATTTTCCACTCCACTTCCTCCCATCTTCTGAAACTTCCTTTCCTAATCACCAAATATTTGAAACTTGCAGTCCTGGGCAAATGGTCAATTCCCCTCTCTTCCCACTGCCTTACTGTAGGCATTTCTAGTCAGATCTGCACTTGGCCATTAAAATATTTGGTTAAAGTGTAAAATCTTATAAATTGAGGAGAGAGTGGTCTTAAAAGAAGGTGATAGATTAGATATTGTTGCTTTAGCTTTTGATACTTGTTTTTGCTTTCTGTGGTATTTTATATCCTCTTATATTGCATCATATCAAATGTATCTTGCCCCTTTATGCATATTTTATGATGTAAGAGGAGTGTTCTCAGCTATAACTTCTCTACCCCCAGTACTTTTGAACAAATTCACAAGGGAAACAAAAGCTGCAGTTCAGAATAAAAAGGAAATTCTGCCTTGAAATAAATGTTCAAAGGAAATAATTGTGTCTGTAGGCATGGATGTGTGGAAAAACAAATAAGCCTAGGACCATGGTTAATTGGTGAAATATATGCAGGAATATGCTTAGACTAAGTGCATTCAGGATATTGATTAAAGATAGTGACATATTGTTTGCACTATATGTATTTCTTTAGGGCTTCTTAGTATTAATCCTTTTTACATAAAACCATGTGTGCATGGTGGACAAAGTGCTGCAGCTTAATTACCGTTAATTCCAGAAAGATACAACTGTTGGACAGTAAAAAGCAGTTAAACAGACACCTTTGTTAAAGCGTTTATTCACTAAAGTTAAATGAAGAAATGCCTGGTAAACATTGCTGTGACATCCTTGGCCCATAAAGGAGTACGGATGATATGTAACGTTGGATAGCAGTCTGAGAGTATTTGATCTACCAAGGGAATTGTATTGTAATGTTTTACAGGGCTGCATAAAAGTGGTGTCTTGATTTTTAATTTAATGTCTATTCTATTTTTAGCACTGATCCTAGGCATTGATTTGTTTTCAGCATTTCTTTTTTAAAAGGTAGAATAAAGCTATGATAGTTAAAAAGTAAGTAGAATCTTCCACAACCAATGAAACCACTGGTCCAAATAACAGTGTCCTTTTGGTGGCCATACTGTCGTACAGTGGGGGCTAAATTTAAAAAATGAGTTTTGTGGAAATATTATTTACTACTGAACTACATACTGCTGTTCATTATTAAGAATTGCCTGTATAGTGGTGCTTTACAAATGTATAGTAAGGCATGTTTCCTGCCTTTAGAAAACTGAATACTCCTTGAATGAGTTAAGAAAAACCTACACAAAAATGTTCTAGAAAGGCAATCAATCAGAATACTTGATAAAAAGGTAGGAAGGATTGCTAAAGAGTGATCTGAACTAAAGGGAGGACACTTGGCAGAGAAACTGCTTGAGGCAAAGGGATTGGCATGACAGAAAAGCTGAAATGGGAGAAATGTTAAAAGGACTGGGAAGGGTATGAGGGATATGAGAACAAAGACATACATGAATGAGACTGCGAATTGGTCTTGAAGGAGGGGATAAGGAGCTTGCATTAATACACTAAAGGTAAGGAGGCCAGTGAAAAGAATGGCAGGACGGAAAAGTCTTCATCCAGAAGTATTTTAGATAGACTGGAGGCAGCTCAGGTAAGACTTAGGCAAAATCTGTGCAGTAAACGCAAGAGTGTCACTGTATGGGTAAGGGCATTAGTGACAGGGATGATAGGAAAAGACAGATTTTGGTGATATTAAAGAAGTAATGTGATGCCTTCATTCCATTCATAGTTGTGCACTTTTGTATTCCCATAGGAGAGTGTGAAAAATTGTTTAAATGCTTATTAGCTAACTTAATTGGAGTCATTTTTAGTCAATTAAAAACTTCAAGCAAAGTTTCGTTTTCTTTTTTTAATTATTAAAGCAGTGAGTACAATATTTGGGGGAGAGGGACCATTGAAAGACTTGCCAGAAACAGGAGTGGAGGAGCTTCGTCGCTGCCCTAAATGCCAGAGGTGTGATGGTAGGGTGACCAGATGTCCTATTTTTAAAGGGACAGTCCCATTTTTGGGGACTTTTTCTTATATAGGTGCCTATTACCTCCCACCCCCTGTCCCGTTTTTTCACAGTTGCTGTCTGGTCACCCTACGTAATGGGAACATGATGATGGTAATACTGGGGCTAAATTGTCTAAGGTGCCACATTTTGGCCTCTAAAATTGTGCCTGCGATGTCTCCTGTTTTAAGTTTTTGCTTGCACAATTTTTATAGGGGTAAGCTTTTGACCAACTGAGCTGTGCGTGCAAATTAATTTGCGCACGAATCAAGCAGATGATTGGGCATTCAAATACAGGTACACAAGTCAGACATGTATAGTCACAGATGCTGTTTTAGAGGCTGCTTTTGAAAATTTGGTCCTGGAAGTTTTACTAATAGAATCCTAGATGCCAACAATTAAACACTCTAAGATCATCAACACCATCAAAAGTTTAAGCGATGTTTTAACTTTTAAGTTTTGCTTTAGAATTCAGCACAATAATATTGTTCCCAACAATCTTCACATTAGCTGTATTTAACTGCTGTAGCATGGCCTGGTGGTTGAGATAAAGGACTGTGGGTAAGAAAACTTGGGCTTTAGCTATAATTTTGCCACAGGCTTCCTGTGTGCACCTTTGAGCAAGTCACTTAGGCTCAGATCCTCAAAGGTATTTTGGCACCTCACTCCCATTGATACCAATGGGAGTGAGGCATCTAAGTATCTCGGAGGGTCTGGGTCTCAACCCCTCCATGCTTCTATTTCTTCATGTATTTTTTTTTTAAATCTATAAAAATGTCAAAATGGCTGCACGCTGTCTTTAAAATGCTAAAATTTAGGTGACCATAGACAACATTAAACTGAAAGGACTGACCTCACTCAACAAAAATGGTCCGAATCAGGCAAAGGCTTGCATAAAATGCCTTGTAATAATTATCTTAATGGAGGAGTTAACTGGAGACAGAGAGCAATTACTGCACCTGGAGTGTGGGCCAGGCCCAACTGAAGATAAAGTCCAGCTCGTGGAGGAGCTTGGTGGTAAGCATAAAGGGAGGAAGCCCAAATGAGGAGCAAGAAGAGAGGGAGCAACGCTCTGGTTGTGGGAGTGGAAGAAAGGCCTAGAGAGAGGCAGGTGTACGGTGAGCTAAGGGAGGGGTTGTAGGAGAGGGCCTGAAGGAAGGCTAAGATTGAGAGAAGTCCAGGAGGCAGAGAGGAATCTGAGGCAGCTGCTAACCACATAGTCCCTGGACTGGAACCCAGAGGAGACGGAGGGCCTGGGTTTCCCTACTGGTCCACTTGAAAAGGTCGTGTGGGAACACTGACACTAAGGGGAGGAGGATTATTGAACTGGAACCAGATCTCCAGGGAGAAAGCCCTGGAAGGTGTGTGTCTGCCGAAGAGCGGGAGGATCACCCCTTCCAATGCTCTGAAAGGTCTGTGGAGGACTGGGCCTGGATAGGGGTGAAGAGTTGTTTGCTTGAGTTTAGTTTATTGGACTCTGTTTACCCTGGAAGGGGTAGGACTAAATGTGACGTGGTCTGAGTGTCAAATTATGAGAAGAGGCAGACCACCACAGGGCTAGAGTGGCTGCCAGCCCAGGATGATAAATGAGGAGAGCCTGATACACTATGCCCAGCCACGAAGAGGTGTGCCAAGAGTAAGTCAACTCTTCAACATGGCCTTAAAAATGGGGATATTACTTCTGCACGGGGTGTTTGTTGTTTACACAATACCTAGAAACATACAAGGTCTTGTGGACCAACATTGTTATGAGTAGAAATTAATATTGCGAAGCACTTGAAGCTCCTAAGGCACTAGAGAAATGCAACATATTGTAAGATATTGTCTCTAAGCAGAAGAAACTCCTCCTCAATGGGATGAAATGATGACCTAAAAATAGTTCAGTCATAGGCAGGAATTACAAATCTCAGATGTGGATGGGAACATTTTTATTAGTCACCCAAGAATCCCCAAAGATATATTTATTTGCACTTACCGAGTCAGCTCTGGAGGCCTGATTTTTGGATCCAAATATATATAATCATCTGTTGACCAAGACATCCGGTGTGATGAATTGGTATGCTAATGGGGTGGAAAATTGCTAGGAAGAAAGCAGTACATGTTGAATCATGTAGAATCAGTTAGCTGCAACTCTGTATTAAGGATTTGCTCAGAATGAGGTGGATTGTGGGCTGGATTTTAGGATTCTTCAGGACACGCTTGGTATGAGCCACATTTTGGGCAGACTTGCTGTACAGGATTTCCCCTACTGTGTTTGTAGCAAACATACTTTTAAAAGGAGATTCAAACTGTGATGCCTCAAGTAGGGTGGACAAAACTGAGTGTTACAAATTATATTCCTCCAAATTACCAACAATGCACATCTATTTAAATTGTGTTTCAGAACAAGTCTAAATAGTTTTTATCCTTTTGTACATGATGATCTCCCTGAAGTGGTTTATATTTAAACTAGGCTAAAGTTAGCTCAAGTTAATGTCAATTGGCATATAGTAGCAGGATCATCGTGCGGCATCAGTACACTTGGGACTCAAGTGGGAGACAGCTATAAACACTTTGTTTCTGCTGCTGGCACGTTTTGCTGCAATCAGATTATGCACATCAGATCTGACAACACATTTCTGTAATTGTTATAAGCGATACATCTTCTGCGGTAGAACAGGGTTTGAGGAAATGGGGTTAATCTAGCCAACCCCTAATTATTATGATCCTTCCACAAAGAGGAATGCAGTATGAGTTTTTTATGTTTGTTTTTAAACTGAGGACTGGTAAATAACTGAATAACTGAATAGATTTTTGAATTATTGGATCAAGTAGTAATGATTTGACATGTGCCATTTCATCTCTTACCCCTTATATTAAATCTGAAGGAGATCTTCCTCTTTATATGAGGCTGTTTAAGGATGTATAAATGCCGCCTTATAAAAACATTATTTCATGAATGAGAGAGGCTGTCCATAGGCATTCAAGTATGATATCCAATCAGGTATGATAAGTAAATTGGAATACAAGTGGCTAATATACTTGGAAATGTGTAAGCAGACTAACTGTAAAGGCATGTTGTATGCTAGAATTGTATTAAACTGTGATTGTCTAGATCAATAAGGAACGTAGTGATGTGTTTTAATCAGGAAGAAAACTTGATATACAGTACTCCCTTCTGTGTAGTCTTTTCAGGGGATATTTGGAAATACATTTCTAAAGGATTCTCATTCACTCACTGGAACCTCAGTGTGCTGTACCCAAGACGTACGATTAACTAGATATTATAATCAATAGCTATACTGTCTATTATTCACTGCAACTATGTTAAATAGTAGATATATTTATTGACTGGAAATGGATTTGTAGGTTCCAATTTCAGCACAATCGAGAGATGTCCATCTAAAGTACATTAATAGGTGATAGGTCATCACTCCATTTTAAAGACTATCTACCCTGTCTACAAACATCTGTCTCATGGGGGGCAGATCCTCAGCTGTTGTTAATTTGCGAAGATCCAACTTGGTGAGATTTACATCAACTGAGGATCTGCATCATTATAATAAATTAATAGGTAAATACAATAAAAGACCATTTCCCCACAAAGAAAACATCATAAATAAATTAAATTTAATTACTTAATGCGTATTCTAAATACAATCTAAGAATTGAAATAGAGAAATATGTGGGACAACGGACTAATGATCTGAGCACAGGAATTGAATTCCAAGCCAGCTTTCACTTGTCCTCCTTTGTGACCTTCAGTAAATCATTTTAAACTTCTTTGGATTGTCCATATGTGAAATGGTGATATTGTGCCTACCTAAAGTAAGAGGGTATTATGAGAAGGAATAGATTTGTAAAGCACGTAGAAGATGTATTGCACTAAATACACGATAAGTATTTTTTATTAGAAGAAATAATGGAATAGTTCAGTCACTTCTTGAATTTACACTAGGTTTTGAGAGGATATTTCATCACAAAAACTATTGCTATTAGTTAGAGATCAGCCACTGCTGGAGTATGATGGTTAAAAAAGAATTCTTAGGATGGGCTATTTGACTTATTGCCAGTGTTTCAAAGAGAATTCTGTGTAGGTGTTTGATTCTGCTATGTTTGTCAAATGTTGTATTGCTTATTTTTTAAAGAAAAAAAAATATTTCCTCTAATACAAAAGAGGATCAACATAACATTAAAGCATCAACCAAACCTTTGCAGGTGCTTACACTGGATGTTCAGTATGCCAGCAAAGAGAAAAGACTTGTTAATGTAATCTAAACAATATAATAAACACAGAAACATTGGTCATGCTAAGTCTATAACTATATCTACTAGTAAAGCTGCTATACTAAACCTAAAATATTTTGATTTAATAATAGATATTAATACACAGTAGTGGCTGCCCATAATAAAAATGGCCAGGGATCAAATTTAGACAAGCCAGAGCTGAGGGATAGAAAATTCCCCCCAAGTTGTATTAGCTAATTTCCCAGATACAAATAAGTCCTTAGCTTTCCAACGAAAGGAAAGCTTTCCTCTTTATTGTGGTAAGGAAGCAAGTACTGTAGAAGGTTGAAAGGATATCAATGTACCAAGTTTCAAAAACTAGCATGTATCCATAACTGATGCAGAGGGTGGAGAAGGGCATGAAATTGTTTGTAATGCCATAGTGAGGAATGGCAGAATTTTGAGGAAGGACCTCAACTAGTTGGGATGTGTTCAACAGATTATTTGATTTATTTTTTTTAAGAACAGATAATTCTGTTGGAGAGAAAGCGAAACTTAGTTGTAGAAAAATGCCATCACCTATTGCTTTTTAAGATGATGATGGGTTAGGAAGAAACCACCTTGGGATGTAAGTGCAAATTCCGCCCACCTAGAGAAGAAACAGTTTCAAAACTGATGCATACACAAAAGTAAGTTTAAAGTAATGGAGGAAGGGAGAAAGTTTAATAGCCCCAATACAGAAAAAAATTGTCACTAATATGGTAGGAAAGGGATGGGGGGGATTAAGCATATGAAATTAACATATGTCAAGGAGTAGAGAGGAAAGATGCTTTGTTCCCCATACACTGAAGTGTAGATACAATGGTTGAGATTCTCGCCCTTTACAGCAGGTAAAAAGACCACAGCAATGTGAAGGGAACTTAAAATCCTTTTATCCGGTTGGAGAAAATTCTGTCAGCACAAGACTGTTTTCTCTAAGGACCCCTCTGCAAGTCCTGGTACAGCATGTGTGCTGACAGTGGGGTATAGAGTGGGAAGGGTGTGTTGGGTGTGGCTGAACTTTAGTCCCCTGCTATTGGGCTGCAAGTCCTGTGCTGTGTCTCTGAAAGTCTCAGAACTACATGATTTTCTGACGTGTTCTGGATTTAGATTTTTGCCCATAAGACAATTCCAAATCTCACTGTTGTAGGATCTGTTGATTTACATTTTTACTACCTGTAAGATCAAGATTTAATGTCTCCTGAAATTCTTCATTTTGCAAAGAATCCCTAACAATCATGTTACAATCAGAAAATCCTTCACTCGAGAGTTTTCCCTTCGCTCTTATTTGCCTTGTCACTATATTCAGTTTCTCCAAGACGACCATCAGAAATTGTAGTCTTTGTAAGATTGAGTCAAACCATGATCTGGGAAAAAAGCCTATAGGGTAGAGTCAAGGGCCACTTTTGTTGCCAGCGCTTTATTGCTTTTGCCAACACGTTCTGACATAGTTGGAATGAAAGAGACAGGAACAGAAACAAGGAATATGCCCTCCTGCTGCAGACTTAAACCTCATGAAGAATTTCACTGTTGTGAGTCTGAAGGCTGGCAAGCATATCCAGCTCTGGAGTTGACTCAATTTGAAGAATAACTTGGTGTCACAGAGGCTTTTCTCCACAGGCCATTGCATCTGGACAAGGCACTGGCTTCTGCACGCTCTGTCCCAGGAAGGTTTTGAGTTATACAGACTGTACTTCCTATTCTGGCATAACTTGAAGAGTTATATTGTCAGATTGGTTATTTACTCTCTGACCTGCTTCCCCCTGGCTTTGTAAGGTAAGACACTACAGCACTGTTGTCTGACATAGTAATGCCCTGAGGAATCCATAACCCGCTAACAGCTTTCAAAATTCAATGCATGTCTATCTTGTTTAAGTGTAACAAGTACCTTGAGTGGTCCCACAGCCTGTCTGCTTTTTGGTAATCAAATAAGGCCTAGCCTGTCTTTCAGACATCTGCCTGGGATTTGTATAGTGTGAAAATTTAGAAAGGAGTGGGGCCTAATAACACTGCGGTTCTCCCTGCACCAATATGAGGTTTGAGAAGGCAAACTGAAAAGATATATACATAAATCAGAAGCAGATATGATTTTTTCCCTGTATGCAATAGACACCTCTGTCTATCCCTGTAATATAGAGTGCTTGAACTAAGAGAAGTGGATGGTAAGGCTTTTCAGACTGTAACAGCCTTGCTCAATTCCTCTGATGTGAACTCTTGACTAGAGCTGGGCAGTAAACTGTTTTCCCATCCCACGGAAATGAGATTTCAAAAATGTTTCCTGTTCTGCATCAGGACCAAATGGAGACCTTTATTTTTTCACAAAAAATTCGATAGATCCACCTGCCTCAGAATAGCCAACAGGCCAGTGGTTACGGCGGGTACCTGGGATATGGAAAACCCAGGTTCAAGTCTCTGCTTTGAGCAATATTTCTGTGGAATAATGAAAGTGTCCTCCGCGTGAATTAGCATCTTTAGTCTGAGAATCCTGGAAACAAACAATTGGCCTCATAATCCTGGTAAATATCCTGGGAACAGTGCACATACCAACAGTCGTCCACTATTACAATACCCATTTCCAGAAGAATATTAGGGTTTGTTTGTAGCTTGCATATATAGGAATCATAGAAATGTAGGACTGGAAGGGACCTCAACAGGCTCTAGTCCTGTCCACTGCACTGAGGCAGGGCTAAGTGTTATCTAGAGTCAGACCATCCCTGACATGTTTGTCTATTCTTAAAAACCTCCAGTGATGGAGATTCCGTAACTTCCCTAGGTAATTTGTTCCAGTGCGTAACTACACTTACAGTTAGGATTTTTTCCTAATGTCCAACCTAAACCTCCCTTGCTGCAATGTAAGCCCATTATTTCTTGTCCTGTCCTCAGTGGATAAGGAGAAAATTTTATCACCCTCCTCTTTATAACAACATTTTACATATTTGAAGACTTGCATGTCCCCTCTGTCTTCTCTTCTCCAGACTACACAAACCCATTTTTTTTTCAATCTTTCCTCATATATCATGTTTTCTAGATCTTTCATCATTTTTGTTGCTCTCCACTAGACTTTCTCCAATTTGTCCACATTTTTCCCAAAGTGTGGTGCCCAGAACTGGACACACAAGTCCACTTGAGGCCTTATGAATGCTGAGTAGAGTGGAAGAATTACTTCCTGTGTCTTGCTTACAAAACTCCTGCCAATACATACCAGAATGATGTGGGGGTGTTTGTGTGTTTTTGCAACAGTATTACATTGTTGATCCCCTAATTCCCAGATCTTTTTCTGAAGTATTTCTTCATAGGCAGTTATTTTCCATTTTGTATTTGTGCAATTGATTATTCTTTCCTAAGTAGTACTTTGCATTTGTCATTACTGAATTTCATCCTATTTTCCTATTTATCACAGGCCATTTTTCCAGTTTGTCGAGATCACTTTGAATTCTAATCCTGGCCTCCAAAGCACTTGCAACCCCTCCTGGCTTGGCATCACCCACAGACTTTATACATGTACTCTATGACATTATCCAAATCAGTTTTGAAGATACTGAATAGACCTGGACCCCAGACAGATCCCTGTGGGATCCCAATAGCTGTGCCCTTCCAGCTTGATTGTGAACTATTGATAACTGCTCTCTAAATATCATTTTCCAGCCACTTGTGCACCCACGTTATCATAAGGTCCTCTAGGCTATATTTCCCTAGTTTGCTTATGAGAAGGTCATGTGAGACAGTATCTAAAGTTGACATCTATCGTGTCTACTGCCCCCACCCCCGCCCTGGCCATCCACAAGGCTTGCTACCCTGTCAATGAAAGATATTAGGTTGGTTTGATATGTTTTTGTTCTTGACAAATCCATGCTGACTTATTGTCTTATCTTCTAGATGCTTAAAAATTGATTATTTGCTTCATTGTCTTTCCCTTGTACTACAGAAGCATTTAATCATATTATTTGTAAGACTCTCCCTTCTATTCACAGGTATACAAAGTCTTTCAGAATGTCCTTGTGAAAGGCCGAACTCATAAAAAGGCTTAAGGGATTGCCATTGTAAAAGCTCCACTGGAGATGAAGACCATTTTAAGACCGAACTTATTTGACCCTCTTGAAGTGTGTCCTATAGAACCTGAGATGTATGTGTTTAATTTTGTGAAGGATGAACACCTTGTACTGGATTCAAAAGAAAAGTCCATTTTTAGCCCCTCTGAAACCCACTTTAGAATGGATGGAAGGTGATACAAAAGTTCCAGAACTTGAATAGAAACCTTCAGAATGCATGTCATTGACAAGGAAAGGTCCCATACTTCTGACTTTAGAAGGGCTACTCTAAAAGAATGGTGACGTTTTAAATTGGTTAGCTTGTAAGTCAGTAACCAAGAGCTTCTGACCTCAGCCATTGCTCTATGGTGCTCGATGCTGTTGAGTGTCCTGAAAGAACTAGAGAAGTAGAGTTGAAGGGCGCATCTAGAGCCAGGAACTAGAGCCTACTATTCCCTATTGAAAGGATGAAGGTGACTTTCCCTGTTGTTGACTTTGAGATTTCTCCTTTTCTTTACCATGGTGTAACTTGGTTCCTCTGAAGTCAGAGTTAGCCAGGTTTGGGGGAATGATCTGAAAGAGCGGGAGAGAAGAGAGAGTGCGTGCACCTGGGTTGTAGGTGCAGTCTGTTCCTGGGTTCAACTGCATTGGAAGGTGAAGCCAGGGCCAGCTCTGGCTTTTTCGCCGCCCCAGGAGAAAAAGCCTCCGGCCGCCCCCACCCCGCGGGTGGGGGGGGGCGGCCGGAGCCCCGGGGGGAGGGCAGTGAGCCCCAGCGGGGGCTCCGCTCTCCCCCCGGCGGCCGGGGGCAGGGCGCCAGGGGGGAGGGCGGCCGGAGCCCTGGGAGGAGGGCGGTGAGCCCCGGCGGGGGCTCGGCTC